>NW_024737697.1:2208859-2311578 GCF_018991925.1 Homarus americanus
ATCAGGAAACCAGCTGAGATAGTGGCAGATAACATTGTGAACTGGCTCAGAGAGAGGAACGTAGACCAGACCCTGCAGGCCATTGGAGGGGACAGCAGCAACACGAACACAGGGTGGCAAGGGGGGTTCATACAGTGGATAGAGCGGAAGATTGGGAGGAAGCTGGTCTGGATTGTATGTGACCTCCACACCAACGAGTTGCCACTCAGACATCTGATCCAGGAGCTGGATGGCAAGACTCTTTCAAACAACAGATGGTCTGGTCCTCTTGGCAAGATACTGGACTCTGCCACTGAGTTAGAAATAAATCCGAGCTTTGAAAAAATCACAGTTGGCCCTCCACTCGTTGAGCTTGCACATATTGTCATTGACGACCTGAGTACTGACCAATTACTATGGTTACATGATTTGCAGTGCCATCAAAACTGGGGTCATGCCTGATAGACTTGCTTACCTGCAGATAGGTCCAGTCTCACATTCTAGGTGGCTCACAACGGCTCTCAGGTTCTGCAGAATTTGGGTAGCTCATCATAAACTGAAAGGGAACCAGCTTCACAACCTGAGACTTATTGTCCAATTCACCGTGAGTGTCTACTTGCCAAATTGGTTCAACACCAAGGTCAAGTCATCGTTCTCCGAAGGTCCGAGGCATGTTCTCTTCCAGCTTGAGCTCCTGAGGAGTCAGCCAAGGAAGGTTGTTCAGATTGTGGAGCAGACTGTGAGGAGATCTTCCTGGTATGCTCATCCCGAGGCAGTTCTGCAGACAATGCTCTGCAGTAAGGATGAGGAGGAGAGAAGAGTGGCAGTCAAAAAGATCTTGGATATGAGACTTATGAGAGGATCTGGGCATGACGAATCAGTTGGTGACGATTCCTTCAGGGGTCAGGAGACTCCCTGAAGTCAATCTAGGTGCCAAGACCCTCACTGATCTCATAGATCTGGATAACATCCAGGTTGGCAGTGAGCCCCCTCTTACCTGCAGCCTCACCAATGTTCAAGTCAGAGCTTTCCTGGACAACCCCATGCATGTCCTTGCCTGGCCCTCGCACACCCAGAGTATGGAGCGTTGTGTACAGCAAGTGAGCGAGGCCAGCAATCACGTGTACAGCCAGGAGAGGAGGGAAGGCTACATTCGAGCTCAGGTGGTCAGCAGGGAGGTGATGAGTAGAAACAGAAGCAAGAAAGATATGTTCTCTATGGTGTGCAGCAACACCGGGTCGTAGTAGTAAAACCGGTTTTTGTATTTGATGATTTTGTTTTCTAAAGGAATATTAAATTTAATAAATGTGTCAAGATCATTCGTTTCACTATTCTGGATCATTTTCATCCTAATAAATTAACCTGATACATTTACTTTACTTTAAATAAGCTATTTAGTGGTGTTGGTAAAAGGGTGGGAATACTGAATTTTCATAAGATTTCGTTAAAATTTACCTAGCAAAAAATGAAAACTTTTCAAATCTGAAGATATCACATGATTCTGCACATAGAACTACATCATTAATACCATGGGCCGATTTTTCAAACTCAAAAAAAAAAAAATTCGCCTCCGTATGACACACCCTACTACTACGGCATTCACCACTATCAAACAGCACATTACACGCCTCACCCTCCTGGCCCACCCCGCACCTAACGCCTGGACCACTCTCACAACAGACGCTTCTTCTACTGCAGTGGGCGCCGTCTTACAGCAGGAGATCAAAGGAATTTTCACGCCCGTTGCTTTCTTCTCACAACGGCTTCAACCACCACACCTCAAGTACAGCGCTTTTGATCGAGAACGCCTGGCCATATACCTGGCTGTCAAACATTTCCAGCACTTCCTCGAGGCCCGTCAGTTCACCATCTTCACTGATCACAAGCCCCTCGTCCACGCCTTCGCTTCAGCTTCCCAGTCACATACACCTCGTGTCCTGCGCCACTTGGCTTACATCTCGGAGTTCTCCAGCGACGTCCAACACATTAAAGGCAGCCACAACGAGATCGCCGACGCCCTCTCTCGTTGTATATTCACCATTCTTCCCTCATCTCCACCCATTGATTATGGGCAGCTAGCCGCGGCTCAAGAGAAAGACGAAGACCTGGCAGCATACAAGACATCCCCCTCAGGCCTCATACTCCAAGAACTCCCTGTTCCTGGCACAAAGATAAAATTGTGGTGTGACGTATCCTGTGGACAGCCTAGACCGTTCGTGCCTCACATCCACCGCCGCGCTGTTTTCGACCGCATCCATGGTCTCAGCCACCCGGGTGTGCGGGCCTCCCAGCGCCTCCTCACGCAACGTGTCGTCTGGCCCGGCATCAAGTCTGATACTAAGAAATGGGCTGCCCAGTGCCTGGCCTGCCAGTCCTCCAAAATACATCGTCACATACGGGCCCCCTTACAAACCTTCCCTATTCCCAAAGGACGTTTTCAAGTAGTACACCTCGACATCGTGGGACCTCTACCATCATCCTACGGTAGCACCTACATCTTCACCTGCATCGACCGTTTCACCAGGTGGACAGAAGCAATTCCCATGCCCAACGCTACAGCAGAGACTACTGTCCGCGCCTTCATGTCCGGTTGGGTTTCCCGTTTTGGCCCCCCCGCAACCGTAATCACTGACCGAGGAGTACAGTTTGAGTCACAACTCTGGCAGCACCTCCTACAGTTCCTCGGCACGTCTAGACAACGCACTACAGCATACCACCCTCAAGCCAACGGCATGGTAGAACGTTTTCACCGGCAGCTGAAGGACGCACTCAAGGCACAGCACGACCCTTACAGCTGGACTGATGCGCTTCCCTTAGTGCTCCTCGGCATCCGTGCGTCACACAAGGAGGATATGGACTGTAGCCCAGCAGATCTGACACTAGGCGAGCCCCTTCGGCTACCCGGGGATTTCTCACTTCCTCCTGATCCCAACCAAACCACTCCAGCCGTTCGTCACGACTTACTCCAAAAGCTACGACAAGCAGTTTCTGCATTCAGAGCTACTGCTCCACGCCAGCCTACTCGGCGCCCTGAACACATCCCTCCTGCACTACTCACAGCCGAGTATGTTTTCGTCAGGCATGATGCTCACCGCAACCCATTACAACGCCCCTACGATGGACCCTTCCAGGTGGTTACCCGTTCAGCAAAGTTCCTGACAATTATCCGGAATGGCAGACATGACACCGTCAGCATAGACCGAGTCAAACCGGCCGCCTTACCCGTCGGGCCCCCAGCCCAGCAGCACCATCAACAAACTACGCCTGCACCAGTCTACCCGCAGTTACCACCGGCAGCAACACCACGCCCACGACATTTCTGGGCACCCTCTTTTCACCCTCATGTACAACCTGCTCTTGTCATAGACCCTACTCCTGTCATAGAACCTGAACCTGTAATAGACCTCCCTTCTATCATAGAACCTGCTCCTGCCATGGACCCTCCTCCTGACGCAGCCCCTGCAGCAGCAGGAGCACAACAACCATTGCTTGTACAACCTCCTCTAATCCCAAACCCTCTTTCTCCTCCTAATTCTCCCACAGGTTTTGTGTCACTAGACGGAGTTGTTACACGTAGCGGTCGAGTCGTACATACACCTGCCCGGTATGTGTTATGTGTGGGACACAACCCGGACAACATCCAGCCTCCCGCCGCGCCGGGAGGGGAGGGGGAGTATTGTAGTGGACTTCTCCCCTACAACTGCGTAGCGGCGTCACCAGCTGCTACCATCTTCCCTAGCAACCAAGCGAGCGGCGACACCAGATGTTACGGTAACCTAGCAACGGAACCAAAGACCGGCAACTTTCTCAGGTTTTCCCAACATGACTCATAGAGGACTCACGGCTGCTGGGTATATAAGCTCTGTCTCTCCATTGAGATTCATTCTGGCAATTCTTCTTGAACACGCAACACCTACTCCAGCAAGCTCCACGCTGTCCAGCATTCATTCAACCAGGATGCCAGCAACAGGCAACATCTTCTCTAACGAAGCTCCTGCACATCTTCCTCCTTCAACACCCTACTCACCGAACGTCTCCACTGAGCAGCTCCTCACCACACGGCACCTCCAGCACCAGACTGTCTATCATATAACTTATATTATACAAGAAAACCACCTTACAGTTTCCATCCATCCTGAGTACTAGACAACATTTTACCACGAATTCCTACACTGTATTAAATGCGGTAGCTTGTACTAAGTACGGTTGTTGCGTATTTTTACTCCAGTGATTGATTTCAATAACTCAAAATTTGCGTGATACAATTATTGGAGAGAGAGAGAAGGGGAAAATTATTACTATCTCCTAAAGAAATTGTATGAGTTCTGGGGCATGAAGAAATAAAACAACTATTAATTTTCTTGTAATTATTCAAGTACATTATAATATCTCCTACATACTGCAGGTAACTCTAATTTTTATTAACAGAATAAATCCTGTCTGTTAAAAAATGCCCTTAATAAGTAAATTCATGTAGTATTGTCCGCTTTCCATCCGGTTCACTAATCATTATAAGTTACTCAAAATACAATTTACTTGACAATTCCCATTGAGTTGTGTTTAGGTCTAGACCATCAGGTTGTGTTTAGGTCTAGACCATCAGGTTGTGTTTAGTCTCGACCATCAGGTTGTGTTTAGTCTCGACCATCAGGTTGTGTTATGTCTCAACCATCAGGTTGTGTTTAGTCTCGACCATCAGGTTGTGTTATGTCTCAACCATCAGGTTGTGTTATGTCTCAACCATCAGGTTGTGCTTGTCTCAACCATCACGTTGTTTGTCTCAACCATCAGGTTGTGTTTGTCTCGACCATCAGGTTGTGCTTGTCTCAACCATCACGTTATTTGTCTCGACCATCAGGTTGTGATTGTCTCGACCATCAGGTTGTGTTTAGTCTCGACCATCAGGTTGTGTTATGTCTCAACCATCACGTTGTTTGTCTCGACCATCAGGTTGTGCTTGTCTCAACCATCACGTTGTTTGTCTCAACCATCACGTTGTTTGTCTCGACCATCAGGTTGTGTTATGTCTCAACCATCACGTTGTTTGTCTCGACCATCAGGTTGTGTTTGTCTCAACCATCAGGTTGTTTGTCTCGACCATCAGGTTGTGTTTGTCTCAACCATCAGGTTGTTTGTCTCGACCATCAGGTTGTGTTATGTCTCGACCATCAGGTTGTGTTATGTCTCGACCATCAGGCTGTGTTTGTCTCGACCATCAGGTAACTCTGGGAGAACAAGTACTGTACAGTCACTGACAAAAGTAATCATCCACTTCACCACCTAACCCCTGCGCCTTGCCAGGTCCTTTCTGCACTCTAAATCTCGTAGGGTGGAGACAGAAATAGTCGATTTGGGGGATGGGCCATTTGTTGGGGGGAGGAGGAAGGTATGCGATTAAGATGCTCATCAAAGAGGGTGGTGATTGAAAAAGACAAGGAAATTCATGAAAGAAAAAAATGAAGGTTGGATGTAATTTTTTCCACTATATTATCTTAGGTTTACTGTATATGCTTGAAAGAGTAATGGAGGAGGACCCTTATATTATGATTATTATTATGTGTCATCCATTTCCTTTCTTATTATTTACAGGATGGTCCGGTTTTAAACATTATTATAAACATGTTTATAATAATGTTGATAGGAGAAATATTGAATACGAGGGTGAAAATCACATTATTTCCTTTAATATTTACCAACACAGGTCATACAGAATCAAAATAAACCATCATCCAATGTGTTGCTCACTTGTCAATCATGGTCTCCCTGTTCGAAAATTTATATGAATTAAGAGTTCAATATGTTTGTTTACATTACACACCCAAAATTAGTAATTTGAATATATCAAATGCCGGCCATATTCCCAAGTACCTAGACTCCTCCCAGTGGGGTAACCAACATCTCAGTGACCCCCGACCTCGCTTGCAATTTGTTACAGGTTAACCGATAATTTGCCCGAGACTCGCCAATCAACTTTCTTCAATGTCCATCCTGGGCTGGGTGTGGAGGAAAAATCAAGGTTTAACACTTACGTAAGGTTACGTTACGTTAGGAAAAATCAAGGTTAGGTTTAACACTTACGTTAGAAGAGATGGGTCGGCGTATGGGGATGGCGGATGGTTCTGAGGCAGAGGGCAGACTAGTGGCCCTCGGGTGAGTCACCATCACGGTCATCCACATTTGTCAGGGCCTCCTTGACAAATCCCTCAGTCACCATCACTGTCTCTGTCACTATCACTGGCTTGGGCTGGCTGTGGTGGGTTGCGGGCGAAGAACTCGGTAATGCTTTGTTGACGGCTAGTGTTGATGTTGTCGTGATACACCTTGATGTACGGCTCCATAGCCTGCAACAGCTGGGTAGTGAAAACTTCATACCGGTTATCGTTAGGGTCGGTGGAAAGGAGGAGTTTCAGTTTCTCTGCACACTCGATGGCACCCCTAACATTACCATGCGTTAACTTGTGTTCTTCTCGAGATGACGCACCACCTGCCTCTTCACTGACGTGATCGTCTTCTAACATCTCGTCGGCAGTCACCTCAGGATCCCTGATCACCTCCAGGATGTCTTCGTTGGTGGTCTCGGAGAAGTCTGCAGCTGTAACACTGCGCAGCTTCTCTTGTAAGGTCCACTGCCACTGCAACAGACTGAACCTCACCAGTCACAGGTTGACTCTGCCTCCCACCTGGGACACCTTGCAACACATGCCGCCATGTGTGACGAATCGTTGCTACAGACAGCTGATCCCATGCCTCCACCAAGAAGTCCACAGCTTTCTTGACGTTAAATTTCCTCCAAAAGTGTTTGACGAGAACTTCTTGCTCCGCCAACTGTTGTTCCTCATCGCTCTTGCTATCGGTGTCACCCAGGTTACGCAGCTCATCCTTGGTGTTGGTACAGTCGTTCAGGAGCTTAAACTTCTTTGCAGAGTATGCAGCTTTCACATTGCAGATTAATTCTTGGTCCATGGGCTAGATTAATGACGTAGTGTTGGGAGGAAGGAACACCACTTTTACGTTGGGGTGATGATCCAACAGTATGGGCGAGTGTCCTGGTGCGTTGTCAAGGAGCAACAAAATCTTGAATGGAACATTCTGTTGCTCACAGAATTTCTTCACGTCGGGAACGAAACAGTCCTCAAACCAGGAGAGGGACAGAGCAGAGAACATCCACGCCTTACGTGCGGTCAGCCAGTGGACATTTAGCTTGGTTATGTCCACGTTCTTATAGGCGTGTGGCTTGCGGGCTGTGTGGATCACCGATAACTTGAGTTTACAGGAACCGGAGGCATTGGTGGTAAACAGGTCGGTGATGCGCTCCTGCAACTTCCGGCCCCGACACTTGCTGGCAGACTGGACAACAAAGGTCTTGGAAGGTAGCTTTTTCCAAAACAGACCGGATTCGTCCATGTTGAACACTTGGTCGTCGGTGTACTGTCCTTCCTCCATAATCTCACGTAAGAACAGAGGAAAATCCCTAGCCGCAACACGGTCAGCACTCGCTTCTTCACCACTAATGTTGGTGATCTTGTTCCTCTTCTTAAACCTTTGCAGCCAGCCAGAGGAAGCATTGAAGGGTTTGGGCTCTGCAATTCCCATCTTACATGACACTGCTGCGTACAGTTCACGTGCGTACTCCTGAACTGACCGCATGTCGACCGCCATGTTCGTCTTGCCTGACGAAGCAAGTAACACACAAGTAAATTTTCTGTCTTGAGAAGCACCTTGTTCTGGCAATACTTGATCATTGAAGCACCTGCAGACTTTGTGATGTTCATGTGATCTTTTATCTTGGCTGCATCCTTCTTTATCGTCCGGATCGTGGATTCGTTCACGCCATGCTGGCGCGCCAAATCAACTTGTCTTGTTCCTTTCTCCAACTCTTGAATAATCTTGTACTTCACATCGTAGCTTAGGGCACGTCGTATCTTCTTTGGCTTAGGGCGGCTGGGTCCAGGTAATACAAGGTTTTTCTGTGGTGGTGGTGGTGGTCCGGTGGCAGCCATTCTTACGGAACAATAGATACCTGTATACACGGTGTGGCCGGGAGGGATGTAACTGACGCAACTAGATCAAGCTCCTACCCACCAGCGGGAAGGCACGTCATGTTACATTAAACCAATCACAGCCAGCGGCGGAGGGAGGTAAGGATGCGTGGCCCAATCACCGTCCCGTACGTCATATGACGTCAGCGATAACGCAACAGAGGCATCCACTGCACAACCTACTCGCGCCGCGTGCCCAACATGCGGGAGATGGCGGGAGATTTGAATCCAAAAATGGTGGCGCGGCAGGACCGCGTAAAGTGGGCATTCCGGTTCTGGCGGGGTACCGCCTTACTCATCCTCGCACTTACGCGTTACTCCATTCATGGAAATCTTAGAGAGACAAAGTGACATTACATAGCCTTGGTACACTCCCACACTTATTTTCAAACCTCTAGACGATAAGTGTTTAGGTGTGTTCTAAAATCGGTTGTGTACTCGGTGCATCTTTTGAGTAATTAACATTTCAAAGTGAACTGAGTAGGCACACCTGTGACATGTATCATTTGTGAGTAATACAAATTTAAAAGTAACAAAATAGCATTCTTATAATGTAAATTCCAACATTAACATAAAATGATTACTTTAACTAAAATCAAACCAAGAATATAACACAAACTTCCTTAGTGAAAATATGTGTTCATATGTACAATAATATGTAATCAAATTACTATACTGTTCGATTGTCATGCTTATTCTGTGGTAACTGAAGCATGAGTGTTGATGTGATGTTTGAGGTAATCCTTACGTGAGGAGCGATAAGGACAGTGTGGGCAGGAGTATGGCCTCTCTCCCGTGTGAGTCCTGGTGTGTCGCACTAACAGGTAGTGGAAGTATGTGGAGTAGGAGCAGTACTGACACTGATGTGTCTTGAATGTTTTCACTCCCGCCACTGATTTCTCGCCTCTTGACTCCATCGTGTCTAAAACCTGAAAAATAAATAATTTAAGGTTAGTATAAGTTAGTCTCTTGTGTAAGTCATTGTGCACTTTCTATAACGAATGGATTCTACTATGAATATTCCTATAACGAACGGTTTTACCTATAAAATTGAGAGTGCTATAACGAACGAAACTCCTACAACGGACTTTTTTTTTTTTACTAATTTATTGGGTTTTTTATAACAAGCATTAATGATATTCTTTATTTCAGGGGTTTAGATGCATATTTATGCACTTTTTTACAATTTTATATTATATTTTTCAGTGTTAAGTGGTTGTATTTGGGGGCCTGGAACGGATTAATCCTATATCGAACGAATGCTATAACGAACAAGGTTCTAAAACCAATTAGATTCGTTATAGCATACCCCACTGTAAAGTATAATTTATAATTTGGGATCATCTGTTTGAGGAATAATTTTTTTTTTTTTTTTTTACGGGGATTAGCCCACCCGGGCACAGATCACTGACCCACATCGGGGCCTGATGGGCGAAAATGTAATAATAACATAGTAATTCATAGTAAATAAAATTTATAATAAAAAGTACAATAAAATAATAATGGTGATAATAAAAATAATAACACTATAATAACAATAAATATAAATACAAAGAAATACACAAAAAAAAAATCAAATACGTAGTGAGAAACACTATGTGTATGTTGTGTTATCAAGTAAGTAAAACAATTGAGACCCTGCAATTGTGTGTAAATGGGGCAGAAAGACAGATCAGCAACCTGGGACTTGGTCACAATATTCGTGATGCCATATAGCAGCAGGGTCTACCATTAGACAATACATTATGCTTCCTATATCTTCCCAGGCGGCAGTACCTCCCTGTTTGGTGGCTGCCTACTACCTATTACCTTGTTGTCATTGGTGTCGATGTCAGCATCAGCGTTGAGTGAAGTTGTGAATTGATATAAAAAGTTGACAACCTAATGAGATATAAGGCTATATGCTAAGCTTTATTGCATGTTAATTAATTTACATCAAATTTATCTGATGTCTTTTTAAATGTGCAGTTGCTCACACTTCCACCTGGTACAGTTGCCAATCCTCTCCCACCATGATGTGTAAACCCAAGGAAAATCGAAGCATGATTCCAAGCACTCTTGAGTGAGAAGGAGAGAGTGTCCGGGGGATGATAGGGGCCATGTATGTGTGAGTGGGTGATCGGGTACAGGGGTTGAGGAGGGTTATGGTTTAATGGTTAAGGGGTAAGAGGGATCAGTCAATCAGAGTACTGTCCTTATATCTGAGGGTTGGCGACAACAGTCCTCCACTCTAAACATTGATGGGATGTTTTTACCAAACCTCCAAGGCTTTGTATCTCTCTGGGAACACAGTTTTTTATTTCACCCATCCATCCTAGTCTCTACCTTCCCCTGGTCCTCCTACCCGAAGCTCTGCCCATTAATATTTCTGTTATCCCCTCATCCCTAATTATATGACCAAATTATCTCATTATTCTTTTTCTGTACATTTCAAGAATTTCTCTTGATTTTCAGCAGACTTTTTTTCAAATTTAAGTTAATATCCCTTTTCATTAGGTCTTTTAGATTATTAAATGTTGTTTTGATTGTCGAATCTTGCAGGACTTGAAGCAGAAGAGGGGGGAGTCAAGGAGGAATGGGGACGGGTGTACATGGGTTATATTCAGGGGGAGGGTAGTGGAAGCAAGTGTGCCTCTCTATCCCCCACCCGGGAGGTGGCACCAGCTCTGCCTACCAGACAGGAGGAGGCGAGCGCCGTGTAAGCAATGATATTTCTAACCACACCCTGCAAAATACAGTGTACTTGGCAAATGCTGCAGCTTCTGAGAATGGGGGGGGGTTACTGCTAAGAGCAGAGACGTTACCAAGAACAAATTCTGGCTTGAATGTCATGTACACTAATACTGACACGTTTCTTGATAAGAGAGAGGAGTTTAAAACACTACTGAAAGTACACCAACCAGATATTGTGGGAGTTGTCGATCTGTTGTACACTCAGAAACCATAATCTCTAGCCCACCTGGGTCAGTACTGGAGGTTAGAACAGTGTCCTTTCTGGACGGGGGCCCACTCAAACTATCACGAGGCAACACACGCAAGAACACACAGTCATAGTATGGCTGTATAGATGACATTATGTATAAATATTGTATATGGCATTTTATACTCTGCATTATCTTCATTATATATGAACACAGAAAAATACCATAGGTTGTGGTTACGAAAGTATGAATGGAAATAAACACTTCCAAACCACCCAGTGACTCCACACAACGTGTGTGTGTGTGTGCCAGACCACGATGCTTCCCATCATTTGCATAACTATATGAAAAATTGTGTTTAATTTAACTACATATTTCAAAAACCTTAAATTACATGTGGATCAGTCACTCCTCATTTGACACATTTATACTGTAGTGAAATATTTTGACCATCCCACCTGGGCACATGGAGGCCCATGGTAACTCTCACGGGGCAACATCCTTGCATTTGTTGAGAAAAGTTAAATGTTATTATATATATATATATATATATATATATATATATATATATATATATATATATATATATATATATATATATATATATATATATATATATATATATATATATATATATATATATATATATATCTGTATATATATATGGGCTGGCAAGGATATGGCGGCACTACTGGTGAGTTCACAATAGTCTGAAGCCATATAATAAAACAATAACCTTGAACTACGAAATACTTACCACCATCCTGGCATAGTAAAATGACACTGGGTTGGTCAAGAAAAAAAATTACAAGGTATGAAGATGTGCATGAAACACCGTATTTGTGGAACTAGGTGTGTAAACACATTGTGTAAGCACTGTGCGAGCAGTCGTTTGTATGAGTCCCAGTTCGCATATTCCTTCTGCAGCAGGAATAAACGCGAATGCGTAGGCCGACATACATACAATATACAGTAGATATGACGTCACCTTAGGAACAGCCATTACTAAACCAAATGAGAAGTGATCAGGCACTACTAATGTTCAGTTTGTTTATCCAGGGTCACAAGTGTGTCATTACATATACAGTAATGGGAAAGGTTCCATTTGTCAATATGGTGAGAACATTGGACTGTGAATAACAATAGAAATACAGTATGTGGTATCATTGCTTCTAGTTAAAGGAGAAAAAAATCAGAATTGCAGCATGCAAATTAGGGGTTAAATAAAGAGTGTATACAAGCAAGAGGTGGGCATCCACGTGTCTTAAACCTGTATTAATTAAAGCAGCAATGAGCTTGTCATTGCGTATTAATATTCTTCAATGAGCTTGTTTCCGGTATCAACGTTCTTCAAGAGCTTGTCTCCATTATTAATGTTCTTCAAGAGCAAGGTGATTCCCCGCCTGGAGTACTGTCACTTGATTGAAAATGTCCAAAGGAGGGCCACCAGACTGGGTGCCTGCACTTTGGCACCTCAGCTACCCTGAGAGATTAGAGCGCCTGCAGCTGCTTAGCTTATACTACAGACGGGCAAGGGGCGACCTAATTGAGGTGTATAAAAATTTCCAAGGGCACTACTCAGTCGAGTGTCCTTACCTGGAGCTGGTGGATGCGTGCCCCACAAGGGGTCACAGCTCAAGGTTGAAGAAGCCGCAAGTCCAGAAAATTGTGAGGGCTAACCTTTTCAGAGTGAGAATTGTGAACTCGTGGAACAACCTGTTAGAGAGTGTTGTGACGACACCGAGTGTGAGCGCTTTAAAAATAAGACTTGACAAGCACTGTAGCAGGTTCAGATACATTCAGGAGCCAGTACATGCCCAGTACTTGCCAACAGTGTGTAACAGAGACGTGACCGATTGCTCAAGTGGCTAACAAGCTGAACAGTGGTGAAGAAGATAAAAGCAAAAGATGTTTTTACAGTTTGAGCAGATGTGTCTGGCATATCGTTGACATCCCTGGGTAGGAACTCTGGGTGTACCCTTATAAGTCTGGCCGCATGTACCACATCTGAGGTTTGTGTTTGGCTTAAAGTTTTTAAATCTGTTGTCCCTTTCCTTTGTGATAATCATGGATGGATCTGAAAATTTGAGCGAAAGTTAGAAGATCCGTGTAGGTTCTCTAACTATGACAGCGTCGCCTATTTCTAGTGTTATAGGCTTAGCCTGTTTGTGTTGCATATAAATCATTGCAGCCCGTGACGATGCTAAATGTTTCAATGTCTGTGAAGACGCTGATTTGCTTTGTAGCAAAATCGTCCACGTAGACAGGGCGAGGTTTGCCTGTAAGTACGTCATAGGGCAGACGTTTGTCTATGCCAGTGGTTCTCAACCTTTTTAAATCTTGGTCACACCTTTAATCTTTTGGGAAATTTTGGTCACACTTGACCTAAGAACACTGTTATCTATCTTTGCAAATATTCCCAAGGATTCCAAAGAAACTATAATGTTAAGGAAATTGATATTGTTACTTTATTTACTTTCCAGTGATCATCATATAATTCTCTATTATCCAAACAATGAAACCTTTCATAAAATAACAGGAAATATAAATATGAACTTTCATAGTTTCCATAATAATTAAAAAAATTCAGAAATAAAAATAAGGAATCAATAGTTCACTACTCCTTAGTTTCATTGCTATAACCACATTATTACAGGAGTGATTTTAAGCAAAAGTGTCATAATGATGATTAAATTTTATATTCTAACAGTTTAGTGTTAATCCATAATAGGAATCATATGCATGTACAGTACTTTTGTAATTCCTAACATTACAGCTTTTCTATAAAAAAATAACTGAAGACAAATTTTAAAATGTAATAACACACTGATTAATTTCATGACCTACTGACCTATTCTAATTTAACGGGATTTCTGCAGCTGGATTTTCCTTTCAAGTACATTAAATCTAGGCTCAACAATTTGTCACAGTGAGCTTAACACAAGCCTGAATATTGATTGGTGATAGTTTTGCACGCTTTTTATTTTTTATTTTCAAAAGGTCAGAGAAGGCTCGCTCTGACAGATATGTACTATGAAAACCACCAAAGACTTTATGGGCCAATGATGCCAAGCTCTGGTGGTACTGATCTTTATAAACTGTGGCCCAAAAGTCTCAACGTGATTTCATTATAAACAATGATTTAATTTTTGCATCACAGTGAACTTCAAGGAGTTTCTCTTTTTCCAAATTTGGCAGACCACATCCTTTCACATTCGCTGGAAGGAAAGGATTAATGATCCAATTCTGTTTCTTCAAGTTTTCCTCAGATTTTTGGGGAAAATACCTCTCAAAGTTTTCTCTTAAGACTCCCAAGTGTTCAAGGATCAGTGGCCTCATTTGATGTTCAACATTTTGATCAGGAGCCTCTGTTAGAGCTACTGACAGTTGACTGAAGGCAGACATTGTTCCTTTCAACTCGTCGCTTCCATAATGATAATTTCATCTTGAATGCATCTATTTTATCTGATGCTGAAAATACATCCATATCCTTTCCTCGAAGGCTCACATTCATTGCATTTAATTTTTCAAACATATCAGCAAGAGACCCAAGTTTTGAGATCAATAAATCATTGTGGAAGTGAAATGCTCTGGGACAATCAATTTCAGAAAGAAACTCATGAACACATTTCCGCAGATCAAAGAGCCTCCTTAATGCAGTGCCCCGAGACAACCAACGAACTTCACAATAGCACAAAAGAGTCCTATGTCAGATGAATTGATATGTTATATGCCAGTACAGTTCATTGGCAGTAATGGAATTGCAGGGGCTGATCCAGGAATATCAAGGGGGTGGGGGTGGCAAGAAGTCATGGAACATGCCCCCCCCCCCCAAAAAAAAATAATAATAATTAATTAAATCTGACCAATATCATGGACATTTTAAGGCCTTTTGAAGCCATGTGCACTTGATATTAGGAGATATTCCGAGGTTAACAGTAATTACTTTTTACTATACAAAAACGCCTGAGTACAATTCTACATGAAAGAGGGGGATCTAGACTCCCAGGACACCACCAGGATCCGTCCCTGAATTGTATCTTGTTATTATCTTAGAATAAAAACACAATCTAAGTTTTCACAAGACACTTCACTTATGTTAACAACTGAGTAACTTGTGAGACAATAATAACTGCATTATTTCTATACATAGATAAACACACCTTTGTCACGATCAAAACGTTTACCTCTCCAACACAACCCCGATACAATAATACAATAGTTGCATCAAGCTCTTATCATTACAAACTGTACACGTGCACCAGGGTGATGATCAATAACTTTGGGGGTTTTTTCTCGCCGCCTTAAGATAAAGTTCACAAGCCTCTTGGGATATTATATTTCATTATATTTTCATAACTCACGAGACATTATACTCAAGATAATAAAAACCTTACCAATGTTAGTCACGTCACAGGCTTCAGTAGAGGAGTGGGGGGCACTGAGGAACAGGTCACCATGTGAGGTAAACACCATCAATGTTCTCCATCATGACATATACACTCCCGTAACTATTATTCCTCACACCGGTAGACCTACTCTGTCACGACTATGACACTAACAACTGTACCACACCATAATTACCCTGATTAAGCAAATGTTGCAAGCTCAAGGAGACCTCCGAATTTTGAGCCAGTTCTGTCCAGGGTGTGATGTGGTGTGGTTGTGTTTTACCATAACCTGCACTGTGTGCTGCCTTGGTCTAATAAAGTTTATCATATAAACTTAGACTCTGCCTTGACCCTTTGCAGAGTGTTAATGTGGTGAAGGGAGTACTGGTGGTGTTAATGTGGTGAAGGGAGTACTGGTGGTGTTAATGTGGTGAAGGGAGTACTGGTGGTGTTAATGTGGTGAAGGGAGTACTGGTGGTGTTAATGTGGTGAAGGGAGTACTGGTGGTGTTAATGTGGTGAAGGGAGTACTGGTGGTGTTGATGTGGTGAAGGGAGTACTGGTGGTGTTAATGTGGTGAAGGGAGTACTGGTGGTGTTAATGTGGTGATGGGAGTACTGGTGGTGTTAATGTGGTGAAGGGAGTACTGGTGGTGTTAATGTGGTGAAGGGAGTACTGGTGGTGTTAATGTGGTGAAGGGAGTACTGGTGGTGTTAATGTGGTGAAGGGAGTACTGGTGTTGGTTCTGCTCTACTTGCTGTGAAAAAGTTAACCCCTTTTTGTTAGAAAATGTATATACGTATTTATTTAGGAATTAATGTTATACTGAGATATATTATGTAAAATTAATGATGCACAGAATGATGCAATAAATTTCATATTAGTAATCTTAGTAACTAGTATTTAGAAAATTCAATTTTTCTCAATATCATTCTGCTAGATATTTATAATACGTGTGTAATAACCCCCCCCCCCCTCACCACCCCTTGGTGGTGATGGTTAAATCTGTATTATGTATTGTGATGTACCTACAGTAGTATTACATTGTTTGTTTTACAAAATGGTGCTGCGAGTTACATAAAAGATTCCCTATGAAATGCTTTCTTTTGAGTTGACCAATATGGCCACTACTAGTCCCACCCACTTGCTTTACTAATCCTGCACGGAGGATGACGTTATGCCACATCCACATATTAAAGCTCCTTGGTTGCACCCAGTTTCTTCACTGGCCTTGGAAGGGATAACTCAAGTAAATTGTGGTTCGCTGTTGTTTCTCCATTGATGGCCGGTGGTGGACTGCCGTTCTCTGGCTGCCTGGCAGAAGTAAGTGGGCCGGGCTGTAGGGTGAAATCCATAGAGGTGGACTGTTGACGACTATCCTTTCACTCTGAGATGACTCTTCCCCTTCCCTGTTAGTGTAGAGGGTAGTGGAGATGAGTCCTGGGTGGGGACTAATCCTCGATTTCCCCAAATACTCTAGGGCGTAAATAGGTTCATTTAAATACAGCCCCAGTTCTTCTAGCCGGTCATAATGTGACTGGGGGTATATAGATCAGTTTCTGGAGTAGAAAGGACAACTTCCATAAAAACACTGAGAAGGGCCAAGGCAGACACTGAGTTAATAAACTATAGTAGACCAAGGCAACACACAACACAGTAGTAAAAAAAATGGCTGGGCACACGAGGCAGAGGGCAGATTATTGGCCCTCACCTATATTACTTGTATCAATTGTATCACTATCCACCACAGAGGCTTACAGGGCCTCTTTGTCAAACCCCTCAAAGTCCATATAAGTCCATATCCTCACTATCACTGACTTGGGTCGGCTGTGGTGGGTGGCGGGTGAAGAACTCGGTAATGTTTTGATGACTGGGCGACCTTGTGCGCACCCTGCCCACTCCGCTCTCCGCGTAAAAGAGTACATGCACAGCGTAAAGTGAGCATTCCGGGTCTGGCAGGGTACCGCGTGAACGTGGAAACACGTAAAAAAAAAACGCATAAAGCGGGGTAATACTGCACTGGCATGAGGAGTACTAGTAACGTCAAGTGTGTCGACCATTACATATGTTCCAATACACTTAAAATGCATATTTTTCCATAATCGAAGACTATTTTGGACTGTTTAATTTATGCTATTTTTTATAGATAATTTTCTATAAGCACATACACTGTAAATAAGCTATGACACTATCTCATCAGCATTGTCTTTAATTCAGAAAAATTGAAGTTGTGCCAAACACTGATATTGTGGATTATATTACCCCTATAGGTTCTGTTCTACACAATAGACCTATATTGTGTATGACTCAACCTAATGACCAAAGTTAATAACTGTGAAGCAATCAATCCATGTCAGTCTATCTTATTCACTCAAGTTCCTCACCAGCAGTTAATGATAAATGTATTTTATTTGTTTAATTTGCAAGACAAGTTCCCTATACCACCACACTCAGCTGGCTACAGAGTGAAGATAACAGAGTGATGTCGAGAAATTGGTAACTAGTTTGCAAAAGTCTACTTAATTGACCTAACAGATGTGTAATATAAGCTACAGGGTATTAGTGTTCACATTAGTCTTAAATATGATGACAACTGTATGGGAAATATAGAGGCAATAATATGGGTAATAAAAGCATTATTTTACTGGTATATGGAAATCCGTAAGTGATATTTAGGAAGAATGGAGCCGAATGTGTCGCTTCAGATGACTGGCGTGAACAAAGCAAGAAGCACAGTGAGGACATGTGTAGGGCCTCTCTCCTGTGTGGGAACGAATGTGAATTTTAAGATTACTCTTAAGCGCTGCTCGAAAAAGACAGTAAGGACATGAATATGGCTTTTCTCCGGTATGAGAACGAATGTGGAGTTTAAGATTACCACTGAGGGCACAGCGAAAAGGACAATGAGGACATGCATATGGCTTCTCTCCAGTATGAGTTCGAATATGATACCGTATACCAGAAACATGTGGGGTGGAGTAGGAACAGTAGGGGCAATGATGAATCTTCCTGCCAGGGTTGATGTTTATGTCAACTTGTGTGGTAGCACCTACAGTTGCTGTGGTTCCTATAGCTTGTATGTGTTCTTCTGTGAGCAACAGGCCATCTTCACCGGTGTACTGACCGTCACAGTCCTCACCCACCTGTGGGAGACACCTGTCTTATTTATGGCCATCCAATGTTAATTCAGGAAATTCAACAATGTTTGGGATGTTTTTATTTCATATTCTATAATAATACAGTATGCAAATAAGTTTACATCTGAGCTCTCAATGATCCACAGATTCTAAAATGTAATCTGGCTAAAATAAAAAAAAAATCATCCAGATACAGATATTTACAATGCACAATGAAGACCACATTATATTCACTACTACTGCAAGCAGTAGACTACAGTGGTGGGTGACAGTGGAAATGAGAGCAGCATGCACTTGGCTTTTGTTCAGTCTGGTCTCATTGATCTTGACAACTACATCCCAAGCTTTAACATCATATTCATTAGTACATTAAACTCCTTTGACCATAGAACCCCCCGAACAATAGATGTTCTTCTAGGTAAGTGCAAGTTATTTGTATAATACTTGTATAATTTTTCATCCCAATATACTCGTGTTGTGACAAGGAAGTCAGTGTTGCATTGTTGGTAATAATGATTGTACCGTTTATCAAAGAACCCAAAATCCGTAGTAAACATATCCGCATCATTTTCTTCAGTGTATGGAAAATCATGTTATTGTTCTGATGACCCAGTGAACTCTAAATCAACGCAGAAATTGTTTCCCCAAACGGTTAAAGACTCACTTTTATACAGTAACATGTTCACTGGTGGTTGGGATCTCGTGACATGGCTTACAAACGGACATTATAATTTTAGCAGCAATGGCAGTGAAATTGACCCAAGGAGTATTACAGTACGGTCATTGATGCAGGGTAACCTGAGCTATGGTTCAGCAGCCATAACTCTAGGAGAGAGCCGTACCGTGCCTTACTTTTGTGTACCCGAGAAAACTGAATTGCGGGAAAATTAAAATGATGGGGAGCGGAAGACGACACAAGCTGGCTGTAACATGACCTACAATGTGAAGCATAAATGAAACAACAGAAAACATAGTGTTACATAAAACTCAAAACAACTGGACAATACGCTTAATCGTAAAGACAATAGAATACTTTTACTTTTTTTTTTTACTTTTTACAATGTTATGCACTAGAACATTGCTTCTCAAAGTGGTACCAGTCTGCAAGCCATCGGCTGCCAGTCCGCTGTGAGTTAAAGAAAATAAAGAAAACAATAGTACAATTCAATAATCGCACCGGAATTCCACCAAGAATAATTATCAGTTGATAAAGTCGACAATATTAAATAATATTATGTTGACAGAAACACATCATAATATTGATAATTATGCCATGGTGCTACAGAATGTAGGCCTATGTACAGTCGGCCACAAGAATAAGTACAGTAAAACCTCGATTAACTGACCCTCGATTAACCGACTTTCGGATTAACCGTCAATCCCGAACTCCTAAAGAAAAAAAAAAAAAATTTTTATGGGGATTAGCCCACCCGGGCACAGGTCACTGACCCACATCGGGGCCTGGGAGAGCGATAATGTAATAATATTAATAATGATAATAGTAATAAAGAACCATAAAGAAAAAAAATCAAGAGTGAGAAACAATATATGTATGTTGTGTTGTCAATAGTAAGAAAAGCAATTGAGACCCTGCAATTGTGTGTAAATGAGGTAAAAAGTCAGATGAGCAACCTGGGACTTGGTCACAATTTTTGTGATGACATATGTTCTTTGACTTTTCCATTTTTTATTCACGGTTACTGTGCTGGTTCATATTTATTTACTAAAGTGGTTAATGTTTTAAAACAAATTCTATTGATATATGAATGGCAAATGAATAGAGGGACTTAAATGAGGTAGGTTAGGGAAAGGTACTTTGAAAATGTATGTTTTATTTCCATAGACTTTATGTACTATTAACCAACCTTTCGGATTATCCGTCAGCCCCTTCCCCCCATATGTGGTCGGTTAATCGAGGTTTTACTGTATACAGTATAGTCTGGATTTATGCGGATTTTGTTTACGCGTTTGGTCATTTACATGGTGCCTTGCCAGAATGAAATGTTTTAATTACGCGGTAAATTTCATCATTTACATGGAGAGGTCCAGATGCGCCGAGCCATTTTTTATTCACGCGGTCCATTTTTGACCATACGCGGGGAGGGGTGCGCAGTATGTTGCTGTTGCGTTATCAGACTGTGATTGGGCCACGCATCCTTACCTCCCTCCGCCGCTAGCTGTGATTGGTCTAATGTTATATGACATGGCCTGGCAGTACCCAGCCGTGTCAGTCTCATTGTTCTCAGTCACCACGTATACTGTTCTCTCTTGTGCCCGCTAGTCTGTTCAACAATGGCTTCCGCTGGACCTCCACCACCCCAGAAAAACCTTGCATTACCTGGACCAAGCCGCCCCAAGCCCAAGAAGATACAACGCACCCTAAGTTATGAAGTAAAGTACAAAATCCTGCAGGAGTTGGAGAAAGGAATGAGACAAGTTGATTTGGCGTGCCAGCATGGCGTGAACGAATCTACGATCCGGACGATCAAGAAGGATGCCGCCAAGATAAAAGAACATATGAGCATCACAAAGTCTACAGGTGCTTCAATGGTGAAGTATTGTCAGAATAAGGTGCTGCTCAAGACTGAGAACTTACTGATGAGCTACTTAATTCATCAGGCAAGACGTAACATGGCTGTGGACTCGCGGGCAGTGCAGGACTACGCCCGTGAACTGTACTCATCAGTGGCGCGCAAGATGGGAATTGCAGAGTCCAAACCTTTCACTGCTTCCTCTGGGTGGCTGCAAGGGTTTAAGAAACGGAACAAGATAACCAACATTAACATTGTTCGTGAAGGAGCCAGTGCGAACCATGCTGCCGCCATGGATTTTCCTCCATTCTTACGAGAAGTTATGGAGGAAGGACAGTACACCAACGACCAGGTGTTCAACATGGATGAATTCGGTCTGTTTTGGAAAAAATTACCTTCCAAGACCTTCGTTGTCAAGTCTGCCAGCAAGTGTCGAGGCCGGAAGTTGCAGAAGGAGCGCATCACCGTCCTGTTTACCAGCAATGCCTCCGGTACCTGTAAGGTCAAGTTGTCGGTGATCCCCACAGCCCGCAAGCCGCACGCCTACAAGAACATGGACATGACTAAGCTAAATGTCCACTGGCTAACCTCACGTAAGACGTGGATGTTCACTGGTCTGTCCCTCTCCAAGTTTGACGACTGTTTCGTTCCTGACGTCAAGAAATTCTGCGAGCAACATAATGTTCCATTTAATATTTTGTTGCTCCTTGACAATGCACCAGGACACTCGCCCCTACTGTTGGATCGTCACCCCAGTGTAAAAGTGGTCTTCCTTCCTCCCAACACTACGTCGTTAATCCAGCCCATAGACCAGGAGTTGATATGCAACGTTAAGGCTGCATTCTCTACAAAGAAGTTTAAGCTCCTGAACGACTGTACCAACACCAAGGATGAGTTGCGTAACCTTCTGAGTGGCACAGACAGCGAGAGCGACGATGAGGATCCAGAACAAGAATTGGCGGAGCATGAAGTGCGAGTTAAACAGTTTTGGAAAATGTTTAACGTCAAGAAAGCTGTTGATTTCTTGGTGGAGGCATGGGGGCAGCTGTCTGTGGCAACGATTCGTCACGCGTGGCGGCATGTGTTGCAAGGTATCCCAGGTGGGAGGCAGACGCAACCTGTGGCTGGTGAGGTTCAGTCTGTTGCAGTGGACCTTGCAAGAGAAGCTGCACAGAGTGTTACAGCTGCAGGCTTCTCCGAGACCACCAATGAAGACATCATGGAAATAATCAGGGATCCTGAGGTGACTGCCGACGAGATGTTGGAAGACGATGACGTCAGTGAGGAGGCAGGTGGTGCGGCAGCATGAGAACAGAAGTTAACACATGGTGATATAAAGGATGCCATCGAGTTTGCCGAGAAACTCAAGCTCACCCTTTCCAAAGACCCTGTCAATCACCGATATGAAGTCTTCAATAACCTTCTAGACCAAAGTATGGAGCAGTACATCAAGATGTATCACGACCACATCAACACAAGCCGTCAGTGTAACATCACTGACCTCTTCGCCCGCAACCCACCACAGCCAGCCCAAGCCAGTGATAGTGACAGTGATGGTGACTTTGAGGGGTTTGTCAGGGAGGCCCTAATATCTGTGGTGGATAGTGATAGTGATTCACCTCAGGGCCACTAATCTGCCCTCTGCCTCGAAACCAGCCCCCATCCTCGTATGACGACCCATCTCTTCTACTAACGTAAGTGTTAAACCTTGATTTTTCTTTTACCTGGTACAGTATATTATTCTCTTATTGATATTTCTCTTCTATATTATGTGTGTACATACCATCATAAAATTAAGATACTATTTTTACTACAACGTACGTATTGTGTCGGAAAAAGTGGAGTTTGGGGGTCGGCCCAGTCTCTATTTCAATTAAACCCATATGTTATGTTATTTCGTTTACGCGTTTCTCGTTTTACGCGGACCTCCACGGGTTCAATTAACCGCGTAAATGCAGACTATACTGTACACCTACGGTTCGTGTTTGAGACAAAATATCTGGTAACACTGTCCTGAACAGAAACAAAATTACAAAATTACCTGTAATTTATGTTTTATTCCTACATATATGTTATAAATACATTTGTTGTGAATGTTTTACTAGTGTCTTGTGTTTATATTACAAGTAATATATTGTATCCAATGGTAGTAAACTTGTTGCCGAATGGGATTGTAGTTATCGTACAGTTCCCTCCTCCTCCCCCACTTTTTCTCTTACTCTACTTTTATTTTTACTGATGTTTGGATTAGTAAAGGAAGGAAGAGGAGTAAATAGAAGAATGAAGAAGGGGAAACAGAAAATAATTAGAGATAACAGGTGGGGGAGCCGAGTCTCATCATGCGCAGTTTCAACGTTACCAGAGCATTTTCGGACCTTATAGCTACAGTGTGTATACTTATTCCTGTGCCGCACGCACACACACGCACACACACACACACACACACACACACACACACACACACACACACACACACACACACAAACCCGCATTCAGCCCATACATGCACGAACTGATCGCTATAAGAACAGCCTAGTCCCAACCATTGTAAAAATTATCAATAACTTGTAATAAACCAGTGTATTCACTCCCAGTAAATCCTACTTCTTCCACTGTCACTATGTTGAAATGCCCTGTAGTTTGAGTTTTTCCCCATCTAGTTATTATATATCTTATTTGTATCACTTATGTTACTTGTATATTATTTGTAAATCGAAACCCATTCCCCAATTATGTAATTGTATATTTTCAGCCTTCTGGCTGCTATGTTCTTTCAATAAACCGTTAATTATTATTATTATTTATTATAACACACACACACACACACACACACACACACACACACACATACACACACCCACACCATTAAATCTAAATTTTGTACAGGTACTCTACCACCATAAACCAGCAGCCAGAATCCAAAGTAGGCCATTAGTATTCCAGACACATCTGTAGTAAATTAACTGTAGAGAGATTTGAATGTACAGTATTGTAAATAACAAAGTGTTTACTATGTGAATGGCTTAAAGTCAGAAAAAATTAGGCTGTTTTATGTCAGTATATTACTATCGTCCTCCATGACAAGTCCTGTACTGTAAACACAAATTTCTGGATCTAGTTATATTAGCAAAACTTCTATCTTGCTTACTCAGTCATAAAAAAAAAATATAAAATATTACTGTATTGTAAAGTAAATTTATACAGTTTATTTTATATTCAAATTAATATATATTTATTTCTAATTCCTGCAATATAAGTTGATGAAAATACTTTACAAGTTCAACAAAATGCTACATTTTCTCTTTAAACTAAAACTATAAATTTCTTTATAATAGGTGAATGTAGAATGATTCATTTTATTTTCAAGATCTTGAACTAAAGAAAAATAGAATTGTTAAGTAGTGAGCAACACAAGGCACACATGATGGCAGCAAACAAACAAAATATTTTTTTCTATCTAATTCATAGTGACATTACTTTTGACCTGTAGTATAACAGCAGTATGAGTAACCTCACAATACAACCTCTAGAGTGACAGAATAATTGAAGCAAACGCCAAAACAAAATCTCTTGCCCTTAGTGTGTGAAGGTTAATTATAGCAGGACAGTATATTTACCATTACTGAAGTGCATTACTGTATAAATAAAATTAAAGAGGCCATTATTCACAAGTTAGTGCAACATGTCTACCAGTTCAATCCCACATAATTTTCTTGTGGCTATAATGGACCAAAAACCAGAACTGTACATTTCTGGTGGCCTCTGAACCCTGTATAATGGTATCACTGTGTTGGACTAGCATCAAGCTACAGTATATTTGAAATAATTTTCATCACAACTGTTCAAAATATACATTTTTGGTGGTTTATCCCCAGACCCCATAGAATCCTTTCATATACCAACATAAAACAAGGAATCTAGGTGGTGCAAGTCTACCATATTTCAAATTAACTGTCCTCCAACTGAAGGAGTAAGGGTCAATTATCACTTGTTTAAGAGAAGGTAGAAAAAAGACAGGAGAACAAGGCCTCCCTCTTTGAGTGGTGGAGATAATAAAACATACTGTACTGCATCTTAAAGATTTACTTGGCATGAACACGGGTATGCCTCTTAAGGCTGCTCATACGGCTGAATCTTATTGAACAGTGTAGACACTGAAAGGGCTTCTCTCCGGTATGGGTTGCTAGATGGTATTTTAGATGGGCTTTCTGAGAAAAGCGTGATGGGCAGTAAGAACAAGCGTACGGCTTCTCTCCGGTATGAGTTCGCATGTGAACTTTCAAATTATACTCAAAAGAAGTCCTGAATGGGCAATACCGGCAGGGATATGACTTTTCCCCTGTGTGGGCACGAATGTGACTTGTGAAATTTATCTTTGAAACAGTACGATAAGGACATTCTGTACAAGAATAAGTGTGGTCTTCAGTATGGGTAATTAAATGTTGCAACAGGGCATCACTGTCAAAATTTGTAAAAGGACAGTAGGGGCACTGGTTCAACTTGGCACCACTGATGAAAGTGTCGTCAGCTCCTGGCACTTCTCCTTGGCTAGTCCTGTCACTCTTCACGGTTACCTGTAAGGGACGCCCAGCTATATCAATCATACAACATTGCTTGTCATAAATTCTTAAAATTAAAACAAAATGGGCTCAAAAGTCATGACTTCCAAATTGGTATATTAATGGTTTTTGTATTCCAGCATTACTTATTGATACACACTTAACATGTCTTTATACCTTGCTAGAGTTGTTATTCTTTCACTCAGGATACTAAATATCATCATAACAATACCATTACCACCAGAATATTACATTTTGTAAGGGAGTGGTGCTCATTCTGCTACAATGAAATTTAGCAGACGAAGTGTAGGGTTCAAACTATTCACATGATGTCATAGAGTGTTTACAAAGTCCTTTAGTGTTTTTGTTCACAGAGCCAATTGAGAAAATTTACACATTTAAAGGCTTGCTGAGTAATGTGCCCCATTATTTTCTTCAAACAGCTGTATTATTCACCTTGTCTATTTAGACTTATAATTGCAAGCAGTTTTAAAGCAGTAGTGTGTGGGAAGGGGGAGCACTCCGAGTATTTACAGCTTTGCTGGAGGACAAACGACATGGAATTGGCTGGAAATGAGCACAAGCACCAGTGAACACACAATCGACACATAGGTAAAGGACCTATGCCATCTTACTGAATCAAGGGAATTATACAGTCAACCCTCGCTTTACGCGGTTTCACTTTACGCGTTTCAACGTTTACGCGGTATCCTGCCGAACACGGAATGCTCACTTTCCGCGGTGTGTGTACCCCTTTAAGCGGAGAGCGGCTGGCGGTCCTCTCGCGCCGCGCCATTTTTGGATCCAAACCTCCCGCCATCTCTCCCGCCATGTTGTGTAAACGGCGCGAGTAGGTTGCGCAGTGTATGTCTTTGTTGCGTTATCGGTGACGTCATATGACGTAGCGGACTGTGATTGGGCAAAGCATCCTTACCTCCCTCCCTGCTAGCTGTGATTGGTTTAATGTACTATAACGTGCCCCGCCGCGGGAGCGTTCAAGCCCCTTGACCTACCTGCGTCGGTTACACCCCTCCCGGCTACACCGTATATATCGGTATCTGTTGTTCCATAAGAATGGCTTCCACCGGACCACCACCACCACCACCACAAAGAAACCTTGCATTACCTGGACCCAGCCGCCCTAAGCCAAAGAAGACACGATGGTTCCTTAAGCTACGAAATCAAATATAAGATCATACAACAGTTGGAGAAAGGAACAAGACAGGTTGATCTCGCACGCCAGCACGGTGTTAACGAATCAACTATCAGGACAATTAAGAAGGTTGCAGCCAAGATAAAGGAGCACATGAACATCACAAAGTCTACAGGTGCTTCTATGATCAAGTATTTCCACAACCAGGTGCTTCTCAAGACGGAAAAATTACTTGTGAGCTACTTGGTTCGTTAGGCGATACGGAACATGGCGGTGGTCACGCGCTCAGTTAAGGAGTCCGCACGTGAACTGTATGCTGCAGTGTCACGAAAGATGGAAATTACAGAGCCCAAACCCTTTAATGCTTCCTCTGGGTGGTTACAGAGGTTTAAGAAGAGGAACAAGATCACCAATATCAACATTGGTGGCGAAGAAGCTAGTGCTGACCGTATTGCGGCTAGGGAATTTCCTCCGTTTTTACGTGAGATTATGGAGGAAGGACAGCACATCGACGACCAGGTGTTTAACATGGACGAATCTGGTCTTTTTTGGAAAAAGCTACCTTCCAAGACCTTCGTTGTGAAGAATGCCAGCAAGTGTCGGGGCCGGAAGTTGCAGAAGGAGCGCATCACCGTCCTGTTTACCACCAATGCCTCCGGTACCTGTAAGCTCAAGTTATCGGTGATCCACACAGCACGCAAGCCGCACGCCTACAAGAGCATGGACATGACAAAGCTAACCACACGTAAGGCGCGGATGTTCTCTACTCTGTCCCTCTCCTGGTTTGATGACTGTTTTGTTCCCGATGTGAAGAAATTCTGTGAGCAACAGAATGTTCCATTCAAGATTTTGTTGCTGCTTGACAACACACCAGGACACTCGCCCCTACTGTTAGATCGTCACCCCAATGTAAAAGTGGTCTTCCTTCCTCCCAACACTACGTCTATAATACAGCCAATGGACCAAGAATTGATCTGTAATGTAAAAGCTGCATTCTCTGCTAAAAAATTCAAGCTCCTGAACGACTCCACCAACACCAAGGAAGAGTTGCGTAACCTGAGTGACACCAACACCGATAGCAAGAGCAAAGACGATGAGGATCAACAGTTGGCAGAGCAAGAAGTAACTTCTGAGACAATTTTGGAGAACATTCAACGTCAAGAAAGCTGTGGACTTCTTGGTGGAGGCATGGGATCAGCTGTCTGTAGCAACTGTTCGTCACGCATGGAGACATGTGTTGCAAGGTATTCCGGGTGTTAGGCAGAGTAAATCTGTGACTGGTGAGGTTCAGACTGTTGCAGTAGCAGTGAACCTTGCCAGAGAAGCTGCGCAGAGTGTTACAGGTGCGGGCTTCTCCGAGACCACCAACGACGACATTATGAAGGTGATAAGGGATCCTGAGGTGACTGCCAACGAGATGTTAGAAAACAATCACGTTAGTGAATAGACAGGCGGTGCGTCATCCCGAGAAGAACACAAGTTAACGCATGGTAATGTTAAGGATGCCATCGAGTGTGTAGAGAAACTGAAGCTCATCCTTTCCAACGACCCTAATAATCACCGCTATGAAGTCTTCCATAACCAGCTGTTGCAGACTATGGAGGCGTACATCCAGGTGTATCACGACCACATCAACACAAGCTGTCAGAGTAACATCAAGGACTTCTTCGCCCGCAACCCACCACAGCCAGCCCAAGCCAGTGATAGTGACTGTGATGGTGACTTTGAGGGATTTGTCAGGGAGGCCCTGACAACTTTGGTGGATAGTGATGGTGAGTCACCTGAGGGCCAGTAATCTGCCCTCTGCCTCGGAACCAGCCGCCATTCCCGTACGCCGACCCATCTCTTCTACTAACGTAAGTGTTAAACCTAACCTAACCTAACCTAACCTAACCTTGATTTTTCTAACCTAACCTAACCTAACGTAAGTGTTAAACCTTGATTTTTTCTAACCTAACCTAACCTGACGTAAGTGTTAAACCTTGATTTTTCTTTTACCTGGTACAGTATATTATTCTCTTATTCATATTTCTCTTCTATATTATATGTGTGTGCATACCATCATAAAATTAAGATGTTATTTTTACTACAACGTAGGTATTGTGTCAGAAAAAGTGGAGTTTGGGGATGGGCTCAGTCTCTATTTCAATTAATCGCATATGTTCTGTTATTTCATTTACACATTTCTCGTTTTACGCGGTACAACGCGGGTTCAATTGACCACGTAAATGAAGACCCAACTGTACAGTAGTAAGAGAAACAATTGAAGCTCTGTAATTGTGTGTAAATGAGGCAGAAAGTCAGATCAGCAACCTGGGACTTGGTCACAATTTTTGTGATGCCATAAGGCTGCAGGGTCTACCATTAGACAACACATTATGCTTCCAATATCTTCCCAGGCGGTAATACCTCCCTGTTTGATTGCTGCCTACTACCTCTTAAACGTTAGGTTTTTCAGGAACACAACCTCACTGTCAAATGAGGGATACCTGTAATTTGTTTTAAAATCAAATACAGGTGTAACCCAATAACTGACATGATAGTGACACATATAGGGCCCGTGAAAAGTCGTTGGTTAGTGAATCGACGGTTATCGAAGCAATTAATCCCGTAAGAACATAACAAATTCAAGAGGTTAGGGACCAGCCACCCCCCAAAAGCTCCCATCTACCCTTGATATATCTCTGTCGTGTACATTATCATGCAAGAAAATAGAGAAGACATATAAACCAAGCATAATAAGCAATAAATAAGGAATGTGAAGCACAAATTGAAACTGTGAGTTACCTGTGTTGAGGATGGTACAGACGGTCTACGGTGGCAAGTTCAAGTCCCTATCAATCTTTGCTGGTCCATCACCACTCTTATTACACCTTATCACAACACATCAAGCTGACCCTAAGAGGGGCAGCACAAGAGGAAATATCACTGGGGCATTTAGGCATGATTGCATAACACATGAAGTCGGAAATAATGACAAAACATGAAGTCGGAGACACATGTTAAGTGTAAACAAGAGAAGAGAAGCGGGAATGAATCGGAGGCAATGTGCAAAGCCCTCTCATGGCAAAAATTCACACCACGCCACCTCCCACCAAATTCAAAACAGCTCTGTCGCTCCTCTCCTGATCGTTGGATCTCCGAGGGATCAACGAAACTTACGGGGTATTTCCCTGATATGTATTTGTTGGTTATGCAAATCAGCAGTTTATGGGATGTCGGTTTTGGGGGTATATCTGTACTATATATTAATTACCTGAATAAAATCATAGAAAATTTGACCATAATTTTTTTTTTTTTGTGGGTGGGTGTGTGTGTATAATAATAATAATAATAATAATAATAATAATATTAATAATAATAATAATAATAATAATAATACAGTAAACGGTTTATTGATAGAGTTGCAGCCGGTGGCCGTATGTGCCGTTTTAGCTGGTACATTAGAATAAAATGGTACGAACAGTGTTGACATACATATGGCTTCTCTCCAGTGTGAGTTTTAATGTCTTTGAATACTGCTGTTATTAGCACAAGGAAATGGACAGTGTGGGCAAGAGTAAGGTTTTTCTCCAGTGTGAGTATGGAGATGATCCTTGAGGTGAACTTTCTGAGCAAACTTAGATGGGCAATGAGGGCATTCAAATGGCCTTTCATCAGTATGAGTCCGCATATGAACTTTAAGGCCACCTTTTTCAGTACCACTGAGTGGATAGATAAGACATGGGTATGGCTTCTCCCTACTTGGAGAAGCATGATGAGCAGTACAGTATCTCCTATCATCTGTGGAAAATGTGAACTGTGCTAAGGGATATAACTTGTCTCCAGAATGAGTCTCCATATGTTTCCTTAACAGTAAAATATTTGAAGTGTTGTAAGGACAGTAGGGACACCGGTGTAACTTGCTGACAGTAGTGAAGTTCTCCTCTTTTCCTTTGACTCCTCCTTCAGGTGTTTGTTCCTCCCTGTTCAGACGCATCTGTAAGGGATGCCCGTCTTATTGAATGACGTAACATTGCTCCTCATATTAACTTGATATTTATTGTTAAGAAATCAATTGTCATACATTTTACAAATGACTGATGTTATGTGCATTGTTCTGTCCGTAGTAAACTTCAATGTGTTTTAGAAAAAGATGTTGAAGGGGATGTTGCACAAACATATTAATGTTGTTAAGGAAATACTTCTTCGTATTTAGGTAATAATTAATAGAATATCTTTTCACTATTAGAACAGGCATTAAAATGTCCAAAACAATGACAATTTTGAATACAGTAATACCCCGCTTTACGCGGTTTCACTTTCCGCGATTTCGCATTTACACGGTACCTCGCCAGAACCGGACTTTCACTTTACGTGGTGCATCTACTCATATACGCGGGAAGCGGCGCGGGCAGGATGCGCACAAGGTCGCCCAGTCATCAAAACATTACCGAGTTCTTCACCCGCCACCCACCACAGCCGGCCTAAGTCAGTGATAGTGAGGATATGGACTTATATGGACTTTGAGGGGTTTGACAAAGAGGCCCAGCAAGCCTATGTGGTGGATAGTGATACAATTGATACAAGTGATACAGGTGAGGGCCAATAATCTGCCCTCTGCCTCGGAACCAACCCCCCATCCCTGTGTGCCCAGCCATCTTTTCTACTAATGTAAGTGTTAAAAAAACTAATACAGTATTATTGATATTTCTCTTAATTATTAATTGTGTGTGCATACCATCATATAATTAAGATGTAATTTTTACTATAACGTAGGTATTGTGTCTGAAAAAGTGGAGTTTGGGGGTCGGGCCAGTCTCTATTGGAATTAATCCCATATGTTCTGTTGTTCACTTTACGCGGTTTTCACTTTCCGCGGTACCCTGTGGGTTCAATTGACCGCGTAAATCGCGGTACTACTGTATATATATATACAGTATTACCCCGCCTAACGCGGTTTCACTTAACGCGTTTTATCATATACGCGGTAACTCGCCAGAGCTGAACTTTCACTTAACACGGATTTTTTCCACATATACGCGGTGAGTGTCCGGCTCGAGACGCTATTTTTAGATTTGCCCCACCCGCCACCCTGCCTGACTGCCTGTTTTAGCTCATAAAATTCATACAAATTACCCGGCCAGAATATAATTTACATTGCTGGAATTCTTATAATTTGGTGATCATTTTGAATATAAACATCATATATTTTGCATTAGACATACAAATTTTAGATAAAATTTTTTCTCTGAGTAACTATGTTATCTTTTGTGCAAAATATATGACATTTATATTCAAAATATTCCTGGTCTTACAAGGAATCCAGCAATGTCAATTATATTATCCTAACTTTAGTTTGAGGTATTATTTATTACAAAAAAGTTAAGTATTCTGGTTTTCCCACACATCTCCTTGGGACAGTTGGTGGGGGGTGGGGGGAGGGAGGGACCGACTGACCATCTGTTACCGTGTGAAGAATATTTTTTTTTTTATTAACTGAAGATATTTGTTTTAGCGTATAAAATTCATACAAATTACCCGGTCAGAATATACCGTATATACCCGTGTATAGCACGCGTTCTTAAGACCAAATTTTTTGGCAAAAAGTTGGGGGTCGACCTCTATACGGGTAATAGTTTCGTTAGGTTGAAAAATATTTACCAGTAACTACCAGTAAACAATGGAAACGACGCACCAACTCACCACCCGCTGTGAGTGTCGGTACAGTTGCCAGGGCAGATCTCTTGCGTCATCATAGCAACCCCAAAGTAGCCAAATGCATGGTATGGTATGGTATGCACAGGAGTATGTAAAACATAAAGTATTCATTTTTAAAAGTTAATTTATGGATACATAAATTTTTTTTAATTAAATTTGAAACATCAATCTTTGTTAATTAAATTTGAAAATACGATACCTTATTTATAAATATTTTCATTAAAATATTACATCACAAGTATATTTTACCTTAACTGTGCCTGAATGAATATATTCTCAGAAATAAATATGGAAATGTAATATTTTTGCTGAAATGACGTACGTATTACAGTGGAAAGTGGGATAAAATTGTGACGAAAACAATGACTTTCACTTTCTTTCGTCGTTCAAAAGATTTTGCCGTAATCGCTTTTCGAATGGTTTTCAGTTAAAAACTGTTGTATTACAATAATATTCTATCCTAATTTACTTGAATAAATACTACGATACCATATTTCTGAATATTTTCATTAAAATCCATCAAAATCATTTTCCTTGTCATCATCTGCAGCACCAAACAGCTCCTCCCAGTTCTCTCCTTGAACAGCATCGTCATATGGATCAACACCATCATCAGCCATAGGATCATCAATATCTTCATCCTCATTCACGCTCTCATTAGCCTCATAATCCCACAACAAGTCGTCTTCTGTTCCATCAAGAGCATTCGAAATCCCACATTTCTTAAAAGATTTCTCCACAATTTCTGGTCTGATTGCATCCCAGACCTCTACAATCCATTCACATAATGTTGCTAGTGATGGAGCTTGGATGTTGCCTCCCTTTGTGTATGTCTTATCGCCTTCTATCATCCAGTTGTTCCACTTCACTCTTACCGCATCTTTAAATGGTTTGTTTATGGAAACATCAAGTGGTTGGACAAGATTTGTTAATCCACCAGGAATCACAGCTGTATCAGTGTTTCCTTCCTAATCCCAGCAGTAACACTGTCAACAAGATGTGACCAAAACATATCCCACACAAGAAGACTTTTTTCTTTGCGCAGTCCCCCTGGTCTAAAGTTCAGACTTTTTTAAGCCATATTTGTATGCCGCCTTCATCCATCCATCCTTTCTCATGCACATGGATGATTAAAAAAATGCTGTCTGACTTGCAACACTGTTGGTAGGGTCAGGTGGTTCTAACGGCACCTGCCAGTACCCGGTAATCAAATTTATAACAGTGTCTAACCTCAATTACTGTAGTTTATCTGATGTAGGCAATATGAAGTAAAAAATACCAGTTAAAGTGAGAAATGGAAGAGAATAATTAAGAAAGATGTCGTTGGGCTATTTTTGGTAGGGCTGAGGGAGAGAGTACCAGCTGTTTGGTCTTTTTTGGCGGGAGAGTCACGCAAATAACCGTAGTACTGGTATTTGTTTGGTGTCTTCTGTATTTTTAAAAATGAATACTTGTAAATTAAAAGTACCGTAACATTGTATTATATACAAATTTGTCATATTTCTGGAAAATAAGAAGCAAGAAAATAGAATATACCGGTAAACACAATTTCAACGTACGCTAAAATTAAAAGCTGCTTAAGAAGGGCCGAAGCAAACACAAAGCCTCCGCGACCAGGGCTCTGCCGTATCAGCTAGACGGTACACGTGTTTTCGAATCGTTTTCAGTTAAAAAACTGTTACATCACAAGTGAATTAGGATAGAATATTATTGTAATACAACAGTTTTTAACTGAAAACCATTCGAAAGGCGATTACGGTAACATCTTTTCAACGAAAGAAAGCGAAAGTCATTGTTTTTGTCACGATTTTATCCCACTTTCCACTATAATACGTACGTCATTTCAGCAAAAATATTACATTTCCATATTCTCAGAAATAAATAGTAGTTTTGCTGAAACGTGATGTATTTCAATGTAAATTAGGATAAACTACATGAAAACAAAAGACTTTACCAAACCTTCCGATGTTCAAGATATGTTACTCGTTTTTTATTAGTTTTCGGTTAAAATACTGTTATATTAGTGATATTCTATTCATACTGTGCTTGATATAATACATTCACGGAAATGTAATATTTTTTGCTGAAATGACGTATGTATTACAGTGGAAAGTGGGATAAAATTGTGATGAAAACAATGACTTTTGCTTTCTTTCGTTCAAAATATGTTACCGTAATCGCTTTTCGAATGGTTTTCAGTTAAAAAACTATTGTATTACAATAATAGTCCCTCCTAATTGACTTGAATAAATACTTGAATGGAAATATACAATATTTTTGTTGAAACTACCCGCGTTTCAGTGTAAAGTGTCGTAATAATAAATGGTAAACAAGTTTATAGGACATAGTGTTTCTCTGAAGGTTTTGTTGTTCCTATACCCTCAAAAACTTGGGTCGACCTATAAACGAGGAATATCATAAATTAACAATTTCTTGGTCAAAAAATCGGGGTCGACCTATATACGAAGGGGGGTTATAGACGAGTATATACGGTAATTTACATTGCTGGAATTCTTATAATTTGATGATCATTTTGAATATAAACATCATATATTTTGCATTAGACATACAAATTTTAGATAAAATGTTTTCTGAGTAAATATGTTATCTTTTGTGCAAAATATATGACATTTATATTCAAAATATTCCTGGTCTTACAAGGAATCCAGCAATGTCAATTATATTATCCTAACTTTAATCTGAGGTATTATTTAATACAAAATGTTAAAATTTATTTTTTTCACCCCACATCTCTTGAAGGGAGGATTGGTGGGGGGTGGGGGGGAGGGTTGGGACTGACCGCGTGGTTGGAAGAGGGGGGAGGCAAGGTGGGGTACTTTGATTGACAGATAGTGTCCTGAAGAATATTTTTTTTTTTATGAACTGAAGATATTTGTTTTAGCTCATAAAATTCATACAAATTACCCGGTCAGAATATAATTTACATTGCTGGAATTCTTATAATTTGGTGATCATTTTGAATATAAACATCATATATTTTGCATTAGACATACAAATTTTAGATAAAATTTTTTCTCTGGATAACTATGTTATCTTTTGTGCAAAATATATGACATTTATATTCAAAATATTCCTGGTCTTACAAGGAATCCAGCAATGTCAATTATATTATCCTAACTTTAGTTTGAGGTATTATTTATTACAATTTAGTGGTTTTCCCCCAAAAATTTCTCAGAGAGGGAAGAGCCGGCAGTGTAGTGTGAGAGGGGGAGGGAGTTGAGTCCATTATTTGAATAGACATTAACTTGGCGACTGTATTTCTCTATTTCTCTTAAGTATTAATTGTGTGCATGTACCATCATAAAATTAAGATGTTATTTTTACTACAACATAGTTATGTGTCTTCAAAAAGTGGAGTTTGGGGGTCGGGCCGGTTTCTATTGGAATTAATCCCATATGTTCTGTTGTTCACTTAACGCGGATTTCACTTAACACGGGACCCTCTGGGTTCTATTGACCGCGTTAAGTGGGGTACAACTGTGTGTATATATATATATATATATATATATATATATATATATATATATATATATATATATATATATATATATATATATATATATATATATATATATATATATATATATATATATATATATATATATATATATATATATATATATATATATATATATATATATATATATATATATATATATATATATATATATATATATATATATATGCAAGTAAATCACTGTAGGTGCGCGTGATCTAGGTATATGCTGATAACCACAAGGAAAGAAGAAAACACGAAGTTCCCAAGCGCTATCGTGTAATTCACATCTTCAGGGGTGAGTACAGATAAAAGAGAAGTACAAAACAAGGTGTATATATTCAGAGGAGGGTGAGACCAGGTCCACAATGGTCAGGTATTAGGTAATGACCCTACTAATCTTTAAAGTGGCGCGGCAGGGTGCGCACAAGGTCTCCCAGTTATCAAAACATAACCGAGTTCTTCACCCGCCACCCACCACAGCCGGCCCAAGTCAGTCATCGTGATAGTGAGGACATGGACTTTGAGGGGTTTGACAAAGAGGCCCTGCAAGCCTCTGTGGTGGATAGTGATACAGGTGAGTGCCAATAATCTGCCCTCTCGGAACCAACCCCCCATCCCCGTGTGCCCAGCCATCTCTTCTACTAACGTAAGTGTTAAAAAACTTAATATTATTGATATTTCTCTTAAATATTCATTGTGTGTGCATACCATCATAAAATTAAGATGTTATTTTTACTACAACGTATGTATTGTGTTGGAAAAAGTGGAGTTTGGAGGTCGGCCCAGTCTCTATTTCAATTAATCCCAAATGTTCTGTTATTTCGTTTCCACGTTTCTCATTTTATGCGGACCTCCACGGATTCAATTGACTGCGTAAATGCAGACTATACTGTATATATATTAACTTTACCAAAACCGACTGTGGGAGCTAGCCTATCCCCTAGCTGAGTGTAGGACACAATCCCCTTAGACAAAAACTTTTTAGGACAAAATTCTATTAGGATAAAAATCTAACCTAACTCAGCCTAACCTAACTTTGAGAAACATTAATATAAAAATGGGGTATGGTGTCTGTCCTACTACACATTTTAACTGAGGGAGTTTGGTCCAGGAGATTTTGTCTTAGGGGGCTTTTGTCCCCCCCCCCCTTCCCCCCCAGAAAAGGTTCAGTGAAGGTTCAGTGGGCATCCATGTTCAATGTAATACTGTACAACACTTTAACTGGCAAAGAAGCAAGGTATGACAGGGTGTGGGAATTCAAGGAAATGTAACTGTGCAATATACACTACTAATTTTTTCAACTGATCTTCAAGTTCTAAAATTTTTACCTCCCTAGCTAATTTTTTAAATGCATTATCCCATTTAAACTTCAATTTATTCTCAGCATTTATCTTTCTTGACCATATTTCTTTTCTCAATTACGTAGGTTTTATATTTAAATCTACCTGAACCCTACTGCAGTACCCAAAAGTTTCTTTAGTAGCAAACACTTTTAACTCTTCACCTTTCTCCTCTTCAGCGAAAATGTTGGAAACCTCATTGCAGGTCAATTTATGAGCCACTACAGTTTGCTTCAAAATGCATGCTTCAACCACATCTTTAGTGATGCCTTGTTCAACTGATGCCTGGTCATGTGATATAGTAAAAATCATCTTAAAGAACTCCCTCAGTTTACTACAGTATATTCAGTTTGCTCACTAATAATATCAGCAAAAAGAACATTCAGCCATTTTCTTGTGATATGCAGAACAAATTCTGAATATCATCTTGAAAATAAATTTTGTTCAAAGTTTACAAGGAATTCCCGAGTTTTCCGACCTTTTCTAAACACAAATTTTCCTTTACTTGCCATGAAGCAAGCACACACGCACGCACGCACGCACACACGCACGCACACATGCACACAGTATGACGATCATCCAGCTATGATACAATGATATGAGCTATTAAGGATGTCACCTAGGGTGGTGACTAAAGAGGCCGTTATGGGACTGGCAGGGTCGTTCACTGATGTGACACATGTGGGGAGCTACATGTAGAGCGGGAGGGGCGGCAGCAGCATCTTTCCGGCATTGGCGCTTGTCTGCCTCGGTATACAGTTGGGCTAACTTGAAAGTATTGACACCTTCTTGTGTGGTGATCCTCCAAGCGTTATAGTGTGGAGTAATCGTCTCCCAGGTGAGGGGTCGATTTGGCACTTTTTCAGGATTGTCTTAAGATTATACTTATAGCTTTTCCATTGTCCACCAGAGATATGTTTACCACTGGTTAGGTGACTGTAAAGTAGCTGTTTTTGCAGTCTACTGTCGTCCCTGCGAGTAACATGGCCAATCCTGCGTAGTTGTTCATGGATAATGGTAGCCTCGATGCATCTACAGTTGGTGTCGGCGAGAATAATGGCATTTGTTCTCTTGTCTTCTCAGCGAACTCGTAGGATGGAACATAGACTACATTGGTGAAAATTTTCAAGTGCCTTGAGGTGCCTCCTGTATGTGACCCATGTCTCGCTGCCATATAGCAGGGTAAGGAGGACCACTGCTCGATATAAGTTTAACTTTGTAGGTAATTTCAGCTCCCTACAGCTGAAGACACTGTTTCGGAGTCTGCCAAAGGCTTGAAATGCACTTCTGATCTGATGCTGAATCTCTTCATCAATGTCCGCGGTGGTGGACAGGTGGGAGCTGAGATACCGAAGGTGGGTAACATTAGAGAGGGTAGTACCATTAAGCTGGATAGATGATGGAGGTGTGGCTGAACCAGGGGCAGGCTGAAAGAGAATCTGAGTCTTACATACATTCACCTCAAGGCCGAAGTGTGCATATTCATCTACATAGGTGTTCAGGATCTCCTGTAGTAGCATTCAGTGTGAGCAACAAGGGTGAGGTTGTCTGCATACTGAAGCTCAGTAATGGAAGCTGTGGACACCTTTGTTCCTGCCTGGTGTCATCTCATGTTGAAAAGACCCTTCATCCAGTACTCGATGTCCACCCCGCCAGCTAAAGTGGCACTGGCACGAGTAAGGAAGGCAGCCAAGAAAATGGAGAAGAGAGTAGGTGCCAGTCCACACTCTTGTTTAATCCCCGTTTAGAAGGGGAAGAACTCAGAATGGGTACCATCATGCAGGACACTGCCGTACATGCCATCGTGGAGTTGCCTCACAATGGCGATGAAATTTGGTGGACAGCCAAAATGGCTGAGGGCCCACCAGAGGTCTTCCCTGTTGACCGAGTCGAAGGCCTTGGTTAGGTCGACGAAATCCATGTACAGGTCATGGCGCTGTTCTCTGCACTTTTTCTGTATCTGACGGGCAGCAAAGATCATGTCAGTGGTGCCATCTGATGGTCTAAAGCCACATTGGGATTCTGGGAGGAAGTTTTCCGCCTCAGGAAGAAGTCTGTTTAGAAGGACTCGGGCAATAATCTTGCCAGCTACGGACAGCAGCGAAATCCCGTGGTAGTTGCCACAGTATGACTGGTCTCCCTTGTTCTTATAAATATTGACGATGGAGGCGTCTTTAAGAGCCTAGGGGATTTCCTCCTTTTCCCATATATTCTCCAGGAGAGAATGGAGATGACTGGTAAGTAGAGGTCCTCCTGTTTTATACACCTCAAATGGGATTCCATCAGGCTCTGAGGCTTTGTTATTTTTCATCTGTTTGATGGCAGTAGCTACCTCATCCAGGGATGGAGGATAGCTGAGGTGGGTCAGCTCTGGATGCTGAGGGACCTGCTGGGTAGTCAGGACATCCACATCAATGTTTCGGTTGAGCAGTGAATGATAGTGCTCTTTCCAGCGCTGAAGGATGCCTTCATCATCTTTAATTATGGAGTTACCGTCAGATGAGTGGAGGGGGGCTGCCCGTAAAATGTTTTAGTGGAACTGAAAAATTCGTGCATCTTATCCTGATCTGCAAATTTTTGTGTTTCACATGCTTTATTTTTAAACCAATCGTTCTTTAGATTGCAAAGTTCCCGCTGGGCCGCCGCTTTCTACTTGTGGAAGGTATCAGCTTTTGTCCGAGACTGAGGGTTGTTCTGCCAGTTAGTTAAAGCAGCAAGTTTATCATCGACGAGTACATTCATTGCCGGGTCATTTTCGTCAAACTAGTCCTGGTGTATTCTTTCAATCGGGCCGAGGGTGTCTCTGCAGGTTTTTCTCATGACTGTGTCGAGAATATCCCATTCGGCGCTGGGATTAGGGGTTGTTTGTTGTTGGGTTGTTTGTCAGCCCATGTTTGAGCTGCTCTCTGAAAGCAAGTGCTACCTCTGGATCCTCCAGATGCTAAGTGTTAAAACATCTTCTGGAGGCTTGCTGCCTTTGCTGTTTTGGGGCAATGTGAAGTGAGAGCTTGGTTCTGACGAGCCGATGAGCAGTGTAGCAGTGGTCTGAGCCACGCTTGGCCAGTGTTTGGATCGTGGGTGTTGCCACAAACCCTTGAATTTGTCGGACTGCCTAAACAAGGTATTGGTGATAGTGAGGTTGTGTGCAGCACTCTTGCTGAGGAGGAGTAGGCCGTTGGGATTACACTTGGCAAAATCCATTTGTCCCTATGGTTCCCTGCCAAATGTCAGCCTCTCTGACACACACACACACGTGCACACGCGCGCACACGCGCACACACACACACACACACACACACTATATACAGTATATGAAACAATTGGCATGGATTTCACTTATGAGACTAATAAGTCATAACACTCCTTTTGTTATAAATCTTTAATGAACTCATGTTTGATCATTAACATTTAAATGTATGAGGATGAATAATGAATGGTGAATGGATATGTTTGACATAAGAATATACACTTAACACACTGTAAGCATTACTGTACTGTACTGTACTGTACTGTACATGTATATAAACACATAACAAGGTTGCTCTTGAGATACTTTAACAACCACAAAATGGAGACACTGCTTGAACAATATTTTGAAGGAAAATTAGCAAATAATTAAATAATACTGTACATGTAAAATTTTTTTCTACATATCAGGGTTATTTACATGCAGAATAAACACCAAACCTTCATTCTTATTATGTCACACAACAAGCAACTTGCAGATAAGTATGATTGACATTGTACTAATATAGCAGCAAGTGGTGGGACATACTGCACTCGTACTGCATGTATAGTGTGTCTAGCATAAGAAACAAACTGCTTTTTGGGAGTGAATGAAGCCAGTCATGTACTGTAATGCACTACAACCTACACTATGCATGTCACATTTGTCATTAAATTCAACTTTTTTTATCTTTGACACAAAACATCAACATGACCCCTAATACTGTATCTCCCACTAAAAGATACATACTGTACTATTGTTATAACCCATAATACTGTATCTCCCACTAAAAGATACATACTGTACTGTTGTTATAACCCATAATACTGTATCACCCACTAAAAGATACATACTGTACTGTTGTTATAACCCCTAATACTGTATCTCCCACTAAAAGATACATACTGTACTGTTGTTATAACCCATAATACTGTATCACCCACTAAAAGATACATACTGTACTCTTGTTATAACCTACAATACAGTGCACTGTTGTTATAACCAGTAGCTTTTTGGGAAAGTGTAACCAAGAACACTTTTCAGAATGTATTTAATGACATATCTTAACAGCACCTATAAAGTCAAATGTTTGATATAACCAAAACACTTCTTTACAATTTGCCAAGAATTTGATACATCCTAAAATATACATTGCATCTTATATACCCAGTAGAATCTTTTAAACTATCCTTGGTACTGTATTGTGTGTATCCTGGACCTCCACTCAATTAAAATATATTTAACACTCTTGGGGTTTTCATATGCAAATTTGTGTATGATCTAAATTATTGCTTTAAAGTTTTCATATGCAAATTTGAGTATTAACTAAAAAATTACAATAAAATAATTTTATATTTGCGTATGAACACTACATACGGAAGATGTACATTTGCCAACATCTGTGTGGTCTGGCACCTATGTAGGCTATCTTCAATGTTACGAGAGTGACCATACCAGTCACCCTTTGTGGTTCAATGGCACGGGACATAACCTTGACCTACATTTCCCATTTTCTCCTGGCTTGTGCTGATTTCTCATTCATCACAGTGATTTCATTTATTGATAACAGTGTTGTGAGAGTTTTGAACCATGCCTCGTGTTGCTGGCAAAGGTGTAGGAGTGGAAAACATAAAAGGTACAAGGAGATTGTACCACATGGTGATAGTGTGGTGCCTCTTGAGGCCTCTCCCAGTGTCCCTGGCCCTTCTAGTGCAAGTGATAGTTTGTCTGGCTCTTCAACAAGCAGTCTTAGTGTAAAAGGAACTGCTCGGCATGTTGTTGTGGCTAAAAGAAAAAAGAAAAAATCTGTTGCACATGTGGTATCTCAGCCAACGCAGCGTGGCTTACCTCGTGACCGCTCGTCTTCCTCACACGTGTGCACTACCCACTACCCGTACTCCCGCTAAAACTAGATTTAGTCACCCTGTTCAGGCTAAGTACGGCACTGTGGGGCACAGAGAAGGAGGGGGGGGAGGAACATCACCAAGCACTCCAATATCAACAAACATGTAAATACAGAAATTCATTTATTTTTGTAAAAAAAAATTATAAAATAATTTTATGCATTACATTTTACCAATACAGTAGTACCCCGATTTACGCGGTCAATTGAACCCACAAGGTACCGCGGAAAGTGAAAACCGCGTAAAGTGAACAACAAAATATATGGGATTAATTCCAATAGAGACTGGCCCGACCCCCAAAATCCACTTTTTCCGACACAATACCTATGTTGTAGTAAAAATAACATCTAAATTTTATGATGGTATGCTCACACAATTAATATTTAAGAGAAATACAGTCGCCAGGTTAATGTCCATTCAAATAATGGACTCAAATCCCCCCCCCCCCCCTCTTCCCAGCTCACTAGCTCCTACCTCTCTGAGAAATGTTTGGGTGAAAACACTAGATTTTAACGTTTAGTAATATATAATACCTCAGACTAAAGCTAGGATAATATAATTGACATTTCTGGATTCCTTGCAGGTCAGGGAATATTTTGAATGTAAACTTCATATATTTTGCACAAAAGATAAAATATTTGCTTTGCGTAAACCAAATTATTACATTAGATCTAAAATTTGTATGTCTAATGCAAAATCCATGATGTTTATATTCAAAATGATCATCATATTGTAAGAATTCCAGCAATGTAAATTATATTCTGGCCGGGTAATTTGTATGAATTTTATGAGCTAAATAAAAAAAATAAAAATTATACTTCACCGCGTATATGAGTAGATGCACTGCGGAAAATGAAAGTCCGGTTCTGATAAGGTACTGCGTAAATGAGAAATCGCGGAAAGTGAAACCGTGTAAAGCGGGGTAATACTGTAATTTACAATAATTTTTTCATTTGAATTTCGAAAATAATTAGCATTTGTAAACACATTAAGTATAATTTATGTAAATAATACGTACAGAAACTTTGAGCGAGGAATATGCGCATTTGGGGGCTTGAGTGGCAGCCATGCACTACAATTTGTTATACTCGTGCTTACATATAGATTTAATAATTTTATTTTGATTACCTCTGTAAAATTATTTGTAGACAATGTATTTACAATGTTAATGCACCAAACCCGACCTTTTTTATCTCCAATAGTAAGATTACTATGACTCAATATGTACAGTTGTCTTTTGCGCTCAGATGAAAAAGTTAATAATCTGTACTTGGCCCGGCCGTGATCATCAGAACACAAATTTACACCACTGTTGCCTAGTGCGATATAAACTTTTCACAACTATTGTTTGCTAATATGTATGCTTTATAAAAGAATAAAGTTCATATTGCAATCACTTGAAATAACAAAGGTATAAAGTGATGTATAAACGTTTTCATTAAGCGTAAACAAAAAATTTTGTGTTCTACTCGACCTTACGCATAGAAATAATTATTTTATCGTGATTACTTGTATAAAGCTATTTGTTGGTAATTTATTAACAATGCTAATTTCACAAACCCCACATTTTTATCTCAATAGCAAGAGTGTTATGACTCATTATGTTCAATTATCTCTCGTGTGGTTCGGTCAAGAGCGGTGAGGTGGGTGTCCAGCCAGACCCCGAGTTCACCTCCCTAAACCCAAGAGTGTTAATATAATGAGGACCACCTAGCCTAATATGTCTGGTATTTAATATAGCCAAAACTATGATGGCTATCTAGCATAACCAGCACTTGACCCTATGCACACTATTGTACATGGTTAATGCTTCACATAACCAGCAATACTGTATACATAGCACTGGACATATTTTTAGTATTGATGGATAACTGCAGTAACGTCTAAAACTTTATTTATTCAAACTACCTTACACTGAGAGGTCAACACAATCAAACACTTCTTCATTACTAGTGTAGCTGTAAATCTTTCAACACTTCTTGAATGCCTGCACCTGCAAAAACAACCTTATATTAATCTTTCACTCAAAATAGTGTTACTGTACTGCATGAACTTTAGAAAATAAACATGAGCAATCATCTTCTAAATGAAAAAAAAAGAAGAGAAAAAATTAAACTTAATAATAACTGGCCAAGTTTTACCACTACAGGTATCAGTTATTATGAAACATATGTAATTAAAGTTATGAAAGGACTTACAGTACAGTATTTCAATACAGTAAAGGTTGTATTATTATTCACAAGACATAATAAAGTACAGTCAACTGTAGTAAAATTCATATTCACCTTCATTATGGATGTTAAACATGTGCCGTTTCAGACTGCTGTTTTGGTTGGAACGAAAAGGACAGTGTATGCACTTGTACGGCTTTTCTCCAGTGTGAGTCCTGACGTGTTTCCTCATGTTATTGAAGAACACAGTAGAGTATGTACAGAAGGGACATTGATGGATCCTCCTGAATTCATCTTTCTTCTTATTCTTCATGATTGGTGGTCCAAGGGTTCTGCCCCTTCCCATCCACTGACAGTCACTATCCGGCCCCACCTGTAGGCAATGCCTGTCTTAGCCTGCCATATAAAAGGCCTTAAACTCTACTACCACCCTTAAACCAGTTTAGTTTTCTTTCCCTACCATAGGTACATTGGAGCTGTCCTTAAATATATGTATGTATCACATTTTAATACTACTTTAGGATGGATACATTACAGCACAGTACTAAGGTATAATTCAAAACCTTGATGAGCAAATGAATCTTCTATTGAACATGGTCTCCCATCTAACACTACAGTACTGTATATTGGTACAGTCTAAAGGAGGGAGGGGGAAAGAAATAAATAAATAAATGTGGATTCAAGAAATGACTTTCATTTAAGAGCTATTGAACTGAAAAATGTTTTGGAGGAACTTTGTACAGTATTCTACTTCTGGAAATTTGAAAACTGTACTTATTAGAAGAAGAAACAAATTGAATGGCTCTGAATCAATGTAAAGACTCTGGTAGACAGGAAGACAGTTCTGAGAAACATGGAGCAAAGTAACTGTGTAACAGCAGAAGAGAGAGAGATGCAACCATGCAGTGACTAGAAAAAGGGTGGAGCTTGGGACTGGAACATATCTAATGATGCAACACTAAAAGTTTTTTGTACTCTACATACCAGTATTTGCCTGTAGTATTCCATATAGGGGTTATGGATCAAGAAATAAAATGTACATGATACTGTCTAAGTTAAGGTTAAAATATCCAAGGAAGAGGAGAATTCTCTATTTAGGGAAAAGTGGTTTAATAATGGAGCTGATGTGGTATGTCTGTTAAATCTTATTACAGCTATGGGATCTGGGAGTTATGTGACAGGGTTTTTTCAGGAATTTGGAGCACCAGGTCTAAAATGTACAAAATGCACAGAAACCCACAGTAACTGGCAGTGAAGACTAACTTCAGATCACTAGATTCACCCCCTAAGGTAGCTTTAACTGAACACTGTAACATTAAAACTATAAATTGTAAGTATTTAAACATCAAAAAATGCATATTACCAGTATACAGGTACAGCAATAATGAAAGTATAAAAACTGCAAAAATAATACAAGTTTGCATACAAAATGCGATACAGTAACACCTGATGCTCGCTTTAGCAACACAGTAACATCCATAGCAACAGTGCTCTGCGATGCAGACCCTCTGACCTCCACACGCCAGTGGAGGATCCAGACCGTCTTACATGACTTACGGAAGTTGGTCAGAATTTTGGCGAATAAAAAAAAATTAAGTTTCAGTTTTATTGTAATCAATAATAACTGTGCACCAGATCTCAGTCAGCTAATCGTGTGCCATGCTACAGAAAATTCCACAACCAGCCACTCGCCACCTCCACGTGACCCATATCTGGAACCCAACCCTTCCTGGGGTTGTCCTAAATATGCTACCTATCACTCAAAGACCGTACAGAGTGAACTTCTAAATATATGTGGCCAAGTTATTCAGGAAGAAATCGTGGACAAGATAAGAGAGGGTGGTGGTATAATTGTTGTGCGGGCAGATGAGGCCATTGATGAAAGCAACACTGGGCAACTGCCTCTGGTCCAAAGATTTGTTGACAGTGAAAGATATATCAGGGAGGAGTTTGTAGGGTATTATGAATGCCAGTCATTACAGGAGAGTCCATTGCAGACATAATAAAAAAAGCTGTATGTGACCTTGGACTTTACTTCAACATGTGTGTTGGCCAAGGATATGATGGGACCTTGCAAAGGTGCTGCTGCAAGGATCAAGGAAGATTATCTCCTTGCCAAATACTTCCACTGTGCAGCTCATAAGCTGAACTTATGTGTAGTAAGTACCTGCAGTCAACAATGTATTAAAAACATAATGGACACCTGAGGGGAACTTGCAAGGTTTTTCAGCTTCTCACCAAAGTGCCAGAACCTCCTTGGACATAAAGTGGGAGAGTTCTGCTAGACGTGTGTGTCACGAGGTGGATAGGCCGCATAGATGCTATTGAGGGCTTTCTGGACTTGGAAGAGCCCATCCTGAACATTCTGGAGACCATTGCCAACAATCACAATGGCATTTGGAACTCTGACTCTAATGCAAAGGTTAATACCATACAATAGCCACTTTCCAGTTCATCTTTGCTGCCACTCTTCCGGGTGAAGCCTTGATTCTGCTTAGAGGGTTAACAACTAAGCTCCAAGCCAAGGCAATTGATATAATGACAGCCTATCAGGATGTGCAGATTGTAGCTAGTGCAGTAAAGGAAATGCAAAAAAAGGTGGAGGACACCCACAAGTAGATTTACAGTAAGGCAGTTGACCATGCTACCAGTCTCAGTTTGTCAGTAGACACTCCCTGGATCAGTGGTCGCCAGAAGAACAGAGCTAATGCACCACCTACCACTTCAGAGGCCTACTACATAATCAACACGACAATATCATTTTTGGACCACTTGAGCCAGGAGCTTGAAAGCAGCTTTGATGATGACCAACAGGATGTGGTTCAGGGTTGGGTAGCCATGCCTGAGATGGTGAAAAACTTCCTGATTGGAAAACTTCATTCAGGTTAGTCCATAAAATATGTGAAGAAGTACTGCCCAACTCCCAGACACTGGGAGTTGGGAAGGACTGTGGGACGAGAAATGGAATCAAACGGTCCTGAGAGGTGAACCTCTCCCAGCAACAGTTGCTGAAACCTTATCTGAATGTGATCCCATTATCTAAAGTAACATTTACAAGGCAATGCAAGTGTTATGCATCCTTACCGTCACCACATCAGAATGTGAGAGGTGCGTATCTGCGCAAAGAAGACTGAAAACTTAGACCCGGAGCACCATGGTGGAGAGCGGACTCACAGGACTGGCACTGCTTCATGACCACAATAAGAGAGAGGTGGATGTGGATGCAGTTGTGAAGAGATTTGCTCAGTTGCATCCCAGAAGAATGGCACTGGGGGATATATGTAAAGTAGGTACACTTCTTGACAATCGTGTGCAGTTTACTTTTATCTTATATGCAAAATGAAAAACATACTGTATATCTAAACAAAGTAAATGGTGATGTCTTTATTCTCATTCTTATTAGACAATGTTGTTTGTAAATAGTGATGTGAATCTTTTTCATAGTTAAGAGACAATGTTGCATGTAAATAACAATGCATGACTTCATTCTATATTCTCAACATACAGTAGTCCCTCAATTAACGAACGACTCGGCTAACGAAATTTCGGTTAACGAATTACCTTCCATAAGAATCTTCAACTCGATTAACGAAAAAAAATTCGGTTAACGAAATCCTTATGAAATCGTGTCAACATGTTTTCGCCTGCTCACCAGCTGGAGTATTAGTCCGCCAATACAGTAATCGGTTTTAGGGCTTAAATTCGTTACCATTTGAGTAAATATCAAGAAGGTTGTACTATTCATTAGTTTTTCAAGTCTTATATTAAAATTTTTAGTCATTTTAACAATTATTTAACATAATTGAAGTAAAGGGAACTAGTTTTTAGCACGCCAAACAGCCACTTGACTCACCCAGAATCAAGGTAGGTAGATACCAGGTAGCCTCACGCAGGCCCATAAGAAATCACTAATTGGCAACTCTACTCTCGAGATCGCTAAACCACGCCCCTTTTGTCACTTCATGCATTTGTAATATTGTGGTATTATTATCTGTATAGATTCTTTCTCTAATCAAAATATACTAGCAGGTGGCTACAGCACAATAAGTCATTGTTATAAAAGAAAAACACTCCACTTTCACTTGTAAATTTCCCGCTTCTACTGTTTGATGTAACCAAGTGGGCGGAGCTTAATAAGTGATGTCATCGCTAGCCAATCAGCGACGTTGGATTGAATCCAGCAGTCACAAGCGTCACAACAAAGATATTTATATTTATTTTATATATTTAATCTGTGGCTCCAATTAAAATAAAACAAAAAATCTCCATTCCATACATTTATTGTACAACTCTTAATACCATCATAAGCCTTCAAAAATACGTAAATAAAAATTTCAAATTTATTTTCATTAGCGTAGAGCCTATGGGAGTGAGGCTACCTGGTATCTACCTACCTTGCCCAGAATGGCATCAGTTTGTGCCTCTGCTCAGTGAAGGTAGCATCTTGCTTGAGACTCTCTTGAACATAACTATTTTTACGTTTTTACAGTACAGTAGAAGTCCAAAAATCCAGACTGCTTGGGGATTGGGTAGGTCCAGATTTTCCGGATTCTCAGGCAGTACTTTTAAAATTCAAATTTAAGGAGGAATAAAGAAGAGATGAACAGGTACATTTTGATAGTTTATTCATTAGCAAATATAGCATGCCTCATTTATCAAAACGAGCAGTTTTAAAGAAAATGCTGTGAATTCTAGAATTTTATTCTGCCTTTTTTATATCATAAATTGTAGACTTTCCAATGTCGTATGTTTCCATTAGAACAGTATTGCTCACACCACGTTCTAGTTTCTTAATTATTTCAAGTTTGTCACTCAATTTCAACGTGTTCTTCTTTCTCTTCACACAACGAAGTTTATCTACTTTAGGAGCCATTATTATGGGCTTGTACAGTACTTTGTAAATGGAAAGACTAGGAATCAAAATTACATATGTTGTCACAGTTTGATTGCTCGTTTTAAAGTGGCGACCACGTGGTTGCTTGTTGTCGCTGTGCAGCTGTGGTGCTCACGCATGCGCACATACCCACAAAAGCCCGCTAAAAAAAAAAAAATTTGAGTTTTCGAAAAGTCCGGATTCTCAGGTGGTCCGGATTTTTGGCATCCGGATTTTTGGACTTTTAATGTACAATTATTGGTCATTCTGAAATTTATTTTACATATTGACAATATATATTGCAGTGCAGTGTTGATTTAAAGAAAATAATCTTGAATACACCAAGTGAACTTAAAATTTTATGGGTGAAATGACAGCATCAAGCATGGAGTAATTTCTCTTCCACCCCCACTTCCTTCTCTTCTCCCTTCTCCTCCACCCCCACTTCTAATTCCCATCATCATCATCATCAACCAGGAGCCTTCTACATACACACCTCAAAGTAAGTGTACTTTACTGCATTATTTTTTTTTACTTTGTATGTAATTTTCGGTGAGCTGGAACCAATTACCCAAATTCCCATTGAAACAATGGTTTCGGTTAACGAATGACCTTCTGGAACGAATTGTGTTCGTTAACCGAGGGACCACTGTATTTCTAATTCTGGAGTTGGATTAGATAGAATTTAGCCTCCTGGAGACAGCAACTAGGGGATTCCTTAACTTACGGGAGACCGCAAATTCACATACAGTACGCCCAGATAATTTGCGGATTTTTATTTCACGGTCCTCTATTATTCGCGGATGACACCCTGGATGTACCCAAGAATGTCTGCGGGTAGTTTTAAAGTTGCGGGCATTTTTGCGGCCGGTACGGGGAGCGCAGGAGTTTTGTGGCATCCCGCACGGTGTCCTTCTTGTCCAGGGAGGCTGGTCCACACTTGCCCCGCTCCCTCCGTCTCAGTCTGGGTTAAACATTTGTCCATGTCGCACGTGTGCTAAACTGCTCTCATAACAACTGTGTTCCTCTTGCTTGTTATGGCTCCCAAACACCCTCAACCACCTTCATCATTATTCATCAGTGGCTGGGGAGAGGAAAATGGGATCTACACAGACAGCCAGCAAGGAATGGTGAGTGTTAATCTATTTCTTTATAACAGTTGTTTTTTATTATGTTATCACAGGAAAATTAATGGTTTATATAATTTGTTTATCACTGAGCCCATACCATTTTCATAGACTACAAAATATATTTTTCTCCCATACGTATGATACTGTATATAGTAAACCCCTAATATAACAGACGACATCAATAACGAACTCGGTTTTAACGGACATTCGGATTCAGGTTCGTTAAAGTAAAAAATAACGGCCCATTCATATCCAGATGATCACAAATAATTACAATAATATTGTACTCCATTTAGTTTTACCCTGCATAATGCTGATTCTTTATAGAACTCTTTGGTCCTGTCCTGGAGTTATTTTTTATAAGGGGAAAAAATTAAAATCCTTAATACAAGGCAAAAGTTACAAGACAGAACACTCAAGACTCACCGACATCGGCCTTGCTTGTTTACAGTCTCTCCACCAATGAGACCGACGTACCCATGTGTACTCGCTGCCAATCAATGCTTTCCTCTTCGTGTAAAATATTTTACCAGTGGCATTTAACTTGTTCGACATTCTTGCTCTTTTATGACTAATTTCTGCATATTGTAATACAGTAAATATTTGTGACTCAAGTTATTTTTACTAGAGAAAATGAAAATCCATAATACATACAAGTCAGCTGTTTTCTTGTGCCTGGCAGGCAGCGGTCATTATCCCCCCCCTCCACAACTTACAACCAACAAGTGCTGTTTGTGTTACTAACATGTAGAGAAACTTTGTTTATTCCACTAACCTCCAGGCTGCCACTCTGTCACCCCGGTTTGAATGCGTTCTTATCCTGCAAACACCAGTTGTTGATGGCGAGTGTTCTCACCATCACCAAAATAACCAACACTCACTACCACCACTGTACTGTGTACATTGGTACTGGCCTCTATAATTTCTTTTGATTCATATTACAGCTGCATAACATTCAAACTCACTGTGCTAGTGTTATGTCACAAAAAAAACTAAACTTTTGGAAGGCATAATTCGTATGCTGTATGTTGTTTTATACGAATTATACCAGTGTCCATGCATATAATCTTAAGTATGTGAACTGATAGTATTAAGGGAGAACTCAAGGTACAGTCACCCAAAAAAGTCCTGTCGCGAACCATGAACCCCGAGATTCAGACTCTTGAATCCGAAGCATTTATGGACAGAATGATGTATCAGTGTCTACTGCTTCGGGTTCACGAGTCTGAATCGTGGTTCGCGACAGAACTTTTTTGGGTGACTGTACCTATATGCTGATTGGGTGGTGAGTGTTGATGGTGGTGGTGAGTGTTGATGGTGGTGAGTGTTGATGGTGGTGAGTGCTGATGGTGGTGAGTGTTGATGGTGGTGAGTGTTGATGGTGGTGAGTGTTGGTGGTGGTGAGTGATGATGGTGGTGGTGAGTGTTGATGGTGGTGAGTGTTGGTGGTGAGTGTTGGTGGTGATGGTGAGTGATGGTGATGGTGAGTGATGGTGGTGGTGAGTGTTGGTGGTGGTGAGTGTTGATGGTAGGGAGTGCTGGTGGTGGTGAGTGATGATGGTGGTGGTGAGTGTTGATGGTGGCGAGTGTTGAGGTGGTGAGTGTTGGTAGAGTGTTGATGGTGGTGGTGAGTGTTGATGGTGGTGGTGGTGAGTGTTGATGGTGGTGGTGGTGAGTGTTGATGGTGGTGATGGTGAGTGTTGATGGTGGTGATGGTGAGTGTTGATGGTGGTGGTGAGTGTTGATGGTGGTGGTGAGTGTTGATGGTGGTGAGTGTTGGTGATGATGGTGGTGATGGTGAGTTTTGGTGGTGATAAGTGACCAACATGGTCACTTTGGACTATGTTGGTATATAATAGAGTTCGTAATTATTCCCGATCTGGATATAATAGACTTTCGGCTTTAACGGACAGTCCGTCCTTCCTCCCATTTAGTTTGTTAGATCGGGACTCTACTGTATGTAATAATGACACTTAAATAACAGATTATTCTATCATTAATCTAGATCATTTGGAAGTGAATAAAATTCCTTCTAATATCTTTGTTTGATAACACTACCATAATATTGTGTGATATTTGGACATACAGTACAGTACAGTACCCTGTAAATCTAAATGTGTAACACAAAACTGAATTTCATAAACCTGATCAACACTGTACAATATTTGCCAGTTGCATATAAATTTATTATTAAATATACACTGTAAGGTGTTCCATTTATGCATAACACATTTTCATTGTACAGTATAAGTTTTTAAGGTATATCTGTACTGCATACTTAAATAACTATTTTTTGGTGTTAAAGGTGAAGCCACAAAGATCTGAATAAAGGAACATAATATGTACCAAATAAAGATGAACTTAATATTAGAATTACTGAAGTCATCAGAGCTATTGATAATGACAAATGAAGGCAGTTATACACAATATACCTCTACTATTTAGTTGTAAGGAGTGCATAAATTATAATGGACAGCATTTAATGGATGTGACACAATCCCTCAGTCCTGTACTTCACAGTAAAAAAACATATTTTTTTATTTGTCATGTTTTATTACAAAATTAAATGTGTCAGATATATATAAATGAAACACACTGTAATGTATCGTTAGTTATGTTATTTTTTCGTGCAATCCGTGGTATTTCCTTTTCAGATTGCATAGTTGGGTTGATGTAAAGTTAAAGAAAGGAATAGGCCTCCATAAATGAATTATCTGTTAACAAAACACTTTGTGTATCATCTGTCAGTTGGATGAAAAATCTAGTTATGAACACAAAAGGAAAGAGGAGAGCTTGCAAACATTGGGCAATGTGCCAAGGCCAGGCAAAATGTGCAAGACATAAATTATATTGGTGCAATTATTGAACAATAAAGAGGAGTACAATAAGGAAGTCTACAATAAGGAAGTCTACAATATTCTGTGACATACAAAGTGCTATTCTGAATTAACAACAAACAAGGGCAAAACTGAAGGGCTGCAGAATTCCTTCAGGTTTTGTTGGTTCCAACATTTCAAATCCTAGTTGAGCCACAGGCAGCCATAGGAAAGACATACTGTACCAGTTTCAGAAAAACATGTACAGTACTATACATGTCACAAGAAGAACAGCTTAAATGAACTGACACTTACGTATGTTTTGCCGGGAAGTGATGATGAAATAAAACCTCAATATCGGTTCTGGCAATCTTGCTGCAGCTCATTTAGATAACAGGAAGGGATTACAACGAGCAGGAGTTTCAGATGTCATTGCTGCTGAAGGGAAGTATGTACCACATAAAGTGCAAGATCTCTTACACTTTTTCATGTACAAAACCACTTAGACTCAAGGTGAATTGAAACACACACTTCTTGAAATTATATTCCTCTGCTATATACTTCAACATGCTACACATAGTTAAAATACACCCACTGAACACAATGTGGAACTGGTACAGTGAACTAACAGTGGTGACTGGTACACTGGTACAGATATTCCTTTCATATTTTAGCTTAGCGGGTCATCATCAATGCGGGATAAATTAGTATCAAGGGTTGGTTATTTGTTCCACTTCATTTTACTTTTGCATCATCATGCATCAGAAAGGAAACCAGTATAAGTATGTTCCTGTAATAGCAACTAAGGTTTATAACAAGGAAGGATGTAACGATAGTGACATATACTCACTATGTAGCCTATCCTCCCAAGGACAATTTCTTGTCTTTAATAATGTACAAACTATCAAACTTAAAAATATATTATAAAGCATGCAGGTATTAAAGGGTTTAGTGTCAGCAATGATGCTGCCATTAATCCTATTCCAGAAAATTTACATACAGTACAGTATATATAATATTTTTTATATTTCTACTCATTTGTTGTATGAAGGTCAGTCAATAACAGAAGAGAGTATCATAACCGGTGAGTCTAATGGAGCAGAAGACAGTCTATGGCACTAAAATTGGTAAATACACTTAGAGGGTGTTATAGTGTATGGAGTCAATAACAGCAGAAAACATAAAAGAAATATATACAGTGATCCCTTGGTTAACAAGCGCCTCGGTTAACGAAATTTCGGTTAACGAATTACCTTCCATAAGATTCTTCACTTCGGATAACGAGCTAACCCTCGATTAACGAATTCCTTACGAATTTTTCCCAACATGTTTTCACCTGCATTTGGCTGCCCACCAGCTGTAGTATTAGTCCGCCAATACAGTAATCGGTTTTAGGGCTTAAATTCCTTTGCTTTAGGAAATATATTTTACATATTGATAATATATAGCACAGTGCAGTGTTGATTTAAAGAAAATAATCTTGAATTACACCAAGTGAACTAAAATTTTATGGGTGTAATGGCGGCATGGGGTGACTTCTCTTCCACCCCAATGCCTTCTCTTCTCCCTTCTCCTCCACCCCCATTCTAATTCCCATCATCATCATCATCAACCAGGAGCCTTCTACATGCACACCTCAAAGTAAGTGTACTTTATTGCATTTATTTTTAGTTTGTATGTAATTTTCGGTGAGCTGGAACCAATTACCCAAAAACCCATTGAAACAATGGTTTCGGTTAACGAGCAACCTTCTGGAACGAATTGTGCTCGTTAACCGAGGGACCACTGTACAGTAAAAACATGGTAGCACATTACACCCGTCATTAGATCCGCGAGGCTTGTCAATCTCTTTCATAAGGTGGTCACACATTCTTAGCTATGAAGAAATATACAAATTGACACAGCTTTGGCTAATGTAACTCTAAAAATGGGAATAGGGAAAATGTAAGCTGGCTGGATGTGGGAATAAAAACCAAACCTCTAAAAAGGCAATTGTCCAGGAATAGTAAACACCACTTTTTTTTTTTTTTTTTACATAACATGTGGGGATGTTGAATTTAAGTCTATTGTTTGTCACATTGTCAGGTGACTTCAAGCCCTTTAAAATGGCTTGGAAATAACTATGATGTATCTCAGCACATACATGGGGTAGACCAGCTATAACAATAATTATGGGGTCCTCTACTACATTTTTAAGACCAAAGAATTTATTTAGTACAGGTGCAGTCCCACAAAATAGTATCATTAGCCATGGGGTTGATGTGATTGGAGGCTTTCCGAACAATATCACTTGAACTGCTTCTGAACCGTTGGTAGTTCTACATCTGCAACCTTTGAGCATGAATGAGTACTGTACAGGTATATATGTTTTCGAATGATGAGAATCCTCCGAGGCTTCAGATCATATACCTGTACAGGTAATACATGAATTGGAGTTGTTATTGTGAATGAATACCAACACTATGCCAAACATCAATGGGATCTTACATAGAATGGAGCAAGGAATAATCAGAGACATCACAAGATGTGAGGTGTTATCATTGCCCTTCACAACGACGGTATATGTAATGCAGAGATAGCATGGCGAACTGGGATGAGCAAACCCACAGTATCATGGTGGGTTAGACTCCATGAAACAACTGGTGCCATACTGAAACTTACAACCACAAATATCTTACTACTTTAGGTTCCTGCAAGTCCCTTGATTTGAAACCTTATTTCAGTGTTAAACCAATGCAATTTATGTAACAGTAACATGGCAGAACCCATTTAGACCGATATATTGTATATTGCGATAGCTGTTCACTCTACTGTAATATCAAGCCCTGTTTGCTTAGTCACTTTTCATAAATCAGACATACCATAACACAAACAGTACAGTAGTTGTGACTGCCATATTCTTAAGGTTGGGGAGGAAAAAATATGTTTTTCATAAAATTAACTTATAGTACAGTGTACTTTCTCTCGATGTCTGTGTGTCCATACACAGTTACAGGGTAGTGTAAAGTAGCCTGTGAACCCTTTCCTCTCTCAAAAGTTGTATTTTTCTATACTCTTCTTTTCATACAACAGATCTTTTTCTAAAAAGCTCAAGTTATGGACAATAATACAATTTGTAGTAATAAAACCTCCACCTCCGATCTTCTGAAATGATTTTTGGAATATTCACATTAATCTACATACTCTATACCGGCAGTTCAATAAAAATATCACCAATATAAACGAGAACCTTATCACTTGGTTATGTCCACTGAATCATCATCACTGACATCTATCATATGATATTTCTTCATGTGTCTATTCATATTACTCTTTTGTCTACAAACATAAGAACAATATCTACATGCTAAGGGTTTCTCCCCAGTATGACAATGTATATGGGATATCAAAGTAGCTTTGCGTGTCACCCGCTGTGGGCAGTAAGGACAGAGAAATGGCTTCTCCCCTGTATGAGTGCGAACATGTCTCATAAGACACGTAGAAACATCAGTGGTATAATTACAGTAGGGACAATGATGTCTCTTGCCTGTTGTAGTGAGGTTCCTTAGGGTTCCCAAGACTTCTCTCCTTACAGTTCCCTCATCACCAGTGTCTTCCCTTACCTGTTGGGGAGGCTATCTTACTCAAGGGTACAACATAACTCACATGAGTATAAATGATATCCATGTTCACTAGCTTTGCTATTTAAAGCACTACAACAACCATGTTTATACAAAAAAACAACCACACATCCAAGTCAATTTTGCAGCAAATGTTCTCAAGAATTTGTCACTTGGGACCATATTTAATGCTATGCAATGTATTGCTGCACCTCATTTAGTTGAAGATTGAAACTGACACTGAAATGGAAGCTAATCACACAGGAAAAATGAGATGTTATGGGGCCAGAATTTCCACAATCAACCAACAATATATAACAGTAAATAAAAAAAAATACCCCACTATAGCAAAAAAGCTTAGTGTGTGTTCATTGTTTTACATACTATACAGTAGTTCATTTATACCTTCATTATTTGTTCACTTATATTTTACAATTTCTATGATGTTATATCATTACCATAATTTCTGCTAGTGGAAATGGCAATGGCTCTGTAGAGGGCCAAGGGCATGAAGTATTATACTGTACAGTACGTATATGGTGCACCAAGTCCTTCAGCCCAACACATACTGTACCAGCATGCACTCACAACCTACCTCACTCACTCACTCCCATCTTACTCACTCCCTCCCTTCTAGCTCACTCCCTCCCTTCTAACTCACTCCCTCCCTTCTAACTCACTCCCTCCCTTCTAACTCACTCCCTCCCTTCTAACTCACTCCCTCCCTTCTAACTCACTCCCTCCCTTCTCCTCCTCCCTCCTTCTAACTCACTCCCTCCTTCTCTCCTCCTCCTTCTCCTCCTCCCTCCCTTCTAACTCCTCCCTTCCTTCTAACTCACTCCCTCCTTCTAACTCCTCCCTCCTTCTAACTCCTCCCTCCTTCTAACTCCTCCTCCTTCAACTCCTCCCTCCCTTCTCTCACTCCCTCCCTTCTAACTCCTCCCTCCTTCTCTCACTCCCTCCTTCTCTCACTCCTCCCTTCTAACTCACTCCCTCCTTCCCTTTCACTCCCTCCTTCTCCACTCCCTCCTTCGCTCACTCCTCCTTCTTTCCTCCCTCCTTCCTAACTCACTCCCTCCTTCCTAGCTTTCACTCCCTCCCTTCTAACTCCTCCCCTCCCTTCTAACTCACTCCTCTCCTTCTCTCACTCCCTCCCTTCTAACTCCTCCCTCCCTTCTAACTCACTCCTCCCTTCTCTCCTCCCTCCCTTCTAATCCTCCCTCCTTCTCTCCTCCCTCCTTCTAACTCCTCCCTCCTTCTAACTCACTCCCTCCCTTCCTAACTCCTCCTCCCTTGCTCACTCCCTCCTTCTAACTTCTCCTCCTTCTAGCCTCCTCCCTCCCTTCTCTCCTCCCCTCCCTTCTCCACTTCCTTCCTCCTTTCCTCCCTCCTTCTAACTCTCCCTCCCTTCTAACTTCTCCCTCCCTTCTAACTCCTCCCTCCTTCCTTCTTTCCTCCCTCCCTTCTTACTCACTCCCTCCCTTCTCTCACTCCCTTCCTTCTTATTCACTCCCTCCTTCTCTCAATGCCCCGTCTTAATCGCTAGACTCTCTCTCTCCAGCTAACACAATGTAGAAGAAGACCCCATAACTACACAGTGCCTACCTTAAACTTCACACCTTGTAAACTAATCCCCCTCTCCCTAATTCTTTTTTTAACCAACCTTCACCGTAGTTAGTCAGAAAAACGTTGAGAGGGGTATGGGAAACAGATGCTCATGACCATATGAATTGATTCTAAAATACAGTATATTACCATACAGTATAATACTTCCATCATACTATTTCATTAATTAAAATTTGGCTCAATTTAAATTTTCAAATAAGAGTATAGTAATTATTTTCAGGATAGTTTTAAATTCTGGTAAAGGTTGCATTGACAAATCCCTTCGACTTACAAAATTTCATGTAAAATAAGTTGTATAACATAATAAAGCAGTACATAACTGTGAAAACTAAATACGACCCTGAAGTAGGAAATGTAAAATTAATGAATTCTAGAATGGTTTAGTATTGTAGCAGTAGCACCCCTCTAACAATGTTTTGTGCAGCTGATTGGCATTTCTATCCTATGTATGATATTGTTTATGCCAAGAGCACTGTGAAACTGAAAGACAAGAGGCCCTGTTCAAAGCTAAGAGGGCGACTGGGTATTGAGAGTACAGGGGAACCCCGATAACCAACATACCGTTGACCGGTGATTTGCTTAACCAACGATTACATATAGGAGAAGACCCTGCAAGTCTTGTTGAATACCTGGTTCATCGGACACTAAGGGTGGAGGAGCAGCATGGGTGTTTTTGAATTTGGCGTTCGGCTGCATGATACGAATTCTTACCACAAGAGGACTCTGTGCACATTAGCATCAGTTTTCCCACCATTAGGAAACCTCTGTTCCGCAGTCCGGTGTACCACGTTACCTCCAACTTCGTGTTTTTTCGCTAATTCCGACTTCGTGCATACACAATCATGCCTAACGCCCCCATGATAATGCCTCTAGTGCTGCCCTTAAGAGGGTTCATAAGGCTGTGAGCCTAATTGTAAAACTCGATGTGATAAGGCATAATAAGAGTGGTGATGGACTGGTAAAGATTGGTAGACACTTGAACTTGCCACCCTCAACCGTCTCTACCATCCTTAAGGAAAAAGCCAAGTACAGTGGTCCCTCGGTTAACGAACGGTTCGGTTAACGAAATTTCATTTAACGAATTACCTTCCATAAGAATCTTCAATTCGGTTAACGAACAAAAATTTGATTAACAAAATCCTTACGAACATCACGTTTTGTTGTGAGCATCAGCTGATGGGCTGGTCTGCCAATTCAGTAATTCAGTAATCTGTTCTATGTTTACATTCGTTTCCAGTGGAGTAAACATCATGAAAATTGCGCTCTTTAATATTTGTGCATTTTTTATATTAAAATTATTGGTCATTCTAAAATTTAGCTATCCAAGCTCTGTCTACATAAAGTTTTTCAACTATTATTTTTGGCTCGATATATGTAACTTTATTCATTTACAGTATTGAAACTCATTTACATGCACACACTGTCCTAAGTGCAAAGCTGTACTGTATATATAATCAAAATAATGTACAAAATGAATACTAAAATTTTAGTCTAGTGCAAACTAATGCATGTTTAAATTCAAATGAATCACTATCTTATAAGAATTCCAGCAATGTAAATTATACTCTCCCCAGTCATTTCACTGGCATTTTATTAGAGAGAAGCTTAATCATTTAACTACTGATAAATAAACACACATTAGACCTTGGGTGCCAACTGCCAAACGTATCACCTCACCCCCCCCCCATGCTCCCTCCCTCCCTCCCCCCCATCTGCCAAGCCAGGGTTTTAGGCTTACAGTTTTTATCATATATAATATCTCAGACTAAAGTTAGGAGAATATAATTTGCATTGCTGGAATCCTTGCAAGACAGCGAATAATTTGAATATTAACGTCATATCTTTTGCACAAGAGATAAAAATTAATCACCTGTATCTCATTACAGTACAGTATAGTCTGCATTTACGCGGTCAATTGAACCCGTGGAGGCCCGCGTAAAACGAGAAACGCGTAAATGAAATAACAGAACATATGGGATTAATTAAAATAGAGACTGGGCCGACCCCCAAACTCCACTTTTTCCGACACAATACCTACGTTGTAGAAAATAACATCTTAATTTTATGATGGTATGCACACAATTAATATTTAAGAGAAATACAGTCGCCAGGTTAATGTCCATTCAAATAATGATGGACCATCCAACTTCTTGCAATTTATAAATCTATTATTTCTAATTTCCATTCATTTTCATTAATGTATTTTATAAATTTCGAGAAAAGGGCCCCAGCTATTAATACTGATACAGCGATACACTCTCACCTCCAACATATATTGTTGCTGTATATATTCTCGTATGATCAGCCACTTATGGTGTGTGTTTTATCATTGATAATATAATATATTAAATACTGTACGTGGTATAACATGTTTAGAAAAATTATCCCGAGTCCCGGGCCCTCTGTGCGTGGGTGGCAGGAGGCTGAGACGCTCGAGGTCACTTAGGTCGTAGGCTTGCGGGCAATGATTGGCTAATGCTGTCATGTGACCTCATGGGACATCTGTAATTGGCTGATGCATCTTGTAGATGACCCCCCCCCCCCACCCCAGGCTAGCCTCAGGGCAGGCTTAGTCATAATTCTTTGTCACCAGTCCCCCTACAAGGTTCATCTGTTGTTGGCTCCTGTTTTTGTACAGTTTGTTGTCCTATGTACTGTACAATTGCTGTACAGTACATAGGACACAATCAACCTACAACACAATGTTTAAGCTGTGTTAAGACGTCAACAGTGATTTTAGTGTATAATTTTACTGGAAATTAACATTGCGTGAACACAGTACATACACTACCTCACATGGCAGTGGCCATTGTTTGTGTACCACACATTACTGTACCAAGACACCCTCAAGTAAGTGCAGTATTGTACACACCAAAATTTAGTTTTGTACAGTACAGTGAGTTCTGCTATATCGCGTGTTTTGATAACGCGAATTTGCTCTAACGCGATTTATGAAGAGGAACGATATTTGTATAACGCGAACGCTTGTTTGCTATAACGCGATTTTTGCTTACTATTTCTCCAATTTTGTGGTATTAACTGTGAATATGGTAAAGAAGAATATCTCCAAGAAGCGTTCTGGTGATAGAATTCCCGGTGATGATCGTAAAAGAAAGGATATAACACTTGAAGAGAAGCTCGATGTTATCAACCTCAAAATCACCCTTCTCCCCCATCAAGTTACATTCATATTTTTTTCAAGGTAAAGTGTTACATTTATATAATTTCATTATTAGATATGAATGTAACATTTATTTCAAACTAATGTGCTATCCTTTGTGTTAGGCTAACTACTAAATTTTTTTCGACGAGTAATCTGCACCTAACCCTATTTTCTCCATAAGCCCTGTTATTCCCATTACGCGATTTTCTATAACACGATATTTTACAAGAACACAACTATCGCGTTATAGCTGAACTGACTGTATCTTAATACTGTAGTTTAATTCATATTCTATTCCTATAATTCATGAGTCGGTAATTTATGAGGATGTTCATTATACAAATTATATAATGTTTTCTTTCATTTAAAATTCAGTAAGGAGTAAGATGGTAGGGAGGGACCGCACACCCCCAAAAAGGTTCCTCATCTCCCCAGGCCTGTCATTACCACTGTAAAAACATTTACTTTGTTTTTTATTAACTATAGAGATACATTTACTGTAATGATCTGTGCTTATTAATACCTGTACCCTTCATATATAATACAGTACAATACTTTTTATAATGTATCAGTACTGTATGATTAAATATAAAAATGGTAAATTTGGCAATGGCGAAGCTTACCCGCCACCTCCTCTCCTTCCACTATAGAGGTCTGGGTGAAAAAATTGCCTTACTATTTGACTTGTCATGACCACAACAGGTTCTGAGGACAACAATAATGGCAGAAAGCGAAATTCGATATTTGGGTTCCTCAAAAACAGCCAAAACACATTATGCAGTCTCAACATTGCAGAACACGATATAATTATAATAACGCTTTGTGGATGCCACGTTTCTGTCCAGAACGCATGTGGCAAAGGTTCTGTTGCCACATTGCAATCTGGATTAATTTGGTCGTGTCCACAAAGCGATGGTGGTTGTTCACAAAGAATCAGAAATGAGCTTATACAGTAGTTAAGTTTTATTCAGACCCGGAGGAAATAAAAAAAAATGAAGTCCAGTAGATGTTTAACTTAATTTATTTGTTTCTACAATCACTGCTGTTATGAAACTTAGAGCTCAGCTGTACTGTACCAAATAAAATAACAAAACTCATTAATTCTAGAAAACTTTTCAGTGAAAAAGTAAACACAGATTCAGTTAGTCTACTTTGTAATGTAAAATAGAGAACACTTTATTTCATGAGTAAATATGCTTGCCTATATTTTTAAAGTAAAAAAACATGTTGTACTTCATCGAAAAACATAACTGTATTCTGTATTTTCTAATGCTGAGGTCGATATACTTCAGTTACAAATAATAGATTTAATCTGCAAACAGGAATATATTGGAAAATAATTAAATAGCATAAATACACGTAATCTTGTTTAATATTGAAAAAAGCACTAAATAAAGAAGCAAAGTAATAGTCACTGTTAATGTATTGAGAAAATAAAAGTACCAACATAAGAAACCAATGGCAAACATAGAGTAACATATTTGTTTTTACAGCACTATTGTTGTGACACTGAGAGGCGCACTTCACGGCACTTGCACTTTGTCTATACAGTACTGTTTGCAGTGGCGAAATTTGAATCAGTTTGGATCCAGAAGTGATACTTGATACAGAACGAAGGGATATGGAAGAAGAAGGAAATTCTTCCGTCTCGATAAATTTAGAATCCGCCAGTGTGAATTCATTCTGTGCATACAGCCTTTGTAAAACACCTTCCTACGTACCTAGTTGGTAGAGTCCAAATTCATTCAAACTCATGACGACAGCTGGCACATTCCTGGGGGCAAGTCTTCCTCGGTCAACATCTGGGACTCTTACAACAATGCTTTAACCCAGCTCAACAGGAGGTAAATTTGAATTGGAAAGAGACAGCATATCTTCAGCCTGTTTATGTAATCCAAACTTGGCACCTCGGCATTCACTGTCAATAAGTTTTTTTTTTTGGAGGCACAGATTACATGTCACTTATCCTCCAAATCCTTCTTCTTCAGATACATGTACAGTGGTCCCTCGGTTAACGAGCACAATCCGTTCTAGAAGGTTGCTCGTTAACCGAAAAACTCGTTAACCGAAATCATTGTTTCAATGGGTTTTGGGTAATTGGTTTCAGCTCACCGAAAATTGCCTAAATTCAACAAAAAAAAGGTAGAAAAGTACACTTACTTTGAGGTGTGTATGTAGAAGGCTCCTGGATGATGATGATGATGATGGGAATTAGAATGGGGGTGGAGGAGAAGGGAGAAGAGAAGGCATTGGGGTGGAAGAGAAGTCACCCCATGGCGCCATTTCACCCATAAAATTTTAGTTCTCTTGGTGTAATTCAAGATTATTTTCTTTAAATCAACACTGCACTGCATTATATATTGTCAATATGTAAAATAAATTTCAAAATGACCAATAATTTGCTTGGAAACACAGAAAAAAGCATTTAGTTGAAGAGTCTCAAGCAAGATGTTACCTCCACTGAAAAGACAGACAGACTGACGCCTGTATGGTGTGTTGAGAGGCTGGATGGCGCGCATAAAACTAGTTTCATTACCTAAAATTATGTTCAATAATTGTTAAAATGACTAAAAAATTTAATATTAAACTTTTAAAATTATTGAATAGTATAAACTTCTTGATATTTGCTAAAATGGTAAGGAATTTAAGCCCTAAAACTGATTACTGTATTGGCGGACTAATACTACAGCTGGTGGACCGCCAAATGCAAGCAAAAACATGTTCAGGTCGGCTCGTAAGAAACTCGTTAATCGAGGGAATGCTCGTTAACCGAAGTTAAGAATCTTATGGAAGGTAATTCGTTAACCGAGGCGCTCGTTAATCGAGGGACCACTGTACATAAAGTTGGCAGATTCAACACCTGTATGCTCCTGTAGTTTCCTTCTCACATATGCCAGACAATATTTCTTTGTTATTTTGGGTTATTTCTGTGTTATCTTTGTCTTCATGCTCAGGTCTATCTACATGTGAACTTAGAGATTTCTCTAAATCCTCTTCTGTTTCTAGAGAGGTGTAAATTTCCTCTCGCAGAGAAGAATCCACCAGCCCGATTCTTTGGGGGACCCAAACATAGCCTCATTAGACTCCTTTTGATTACCTTGTGTAGCAACCGGTTCTTCTTGCTCTGAACAAACCTTAATCCTTCTGACCATTTCTTTATTTTGTTATCAGTCATCCATAGCACAAGCATATCTCTAACATCCTGATTCAATCTTTCTACCAACCCTTGGCTTTGAGAATGATGTGGCTTTCCATGAACAATCTTCATTCCTGTCCACATTTCAGCAAGGTTTTCAATTACTTTATATGAGAATTCTCTGTCATTATCACTTTGGAGGATACTATATGGTGCCTCAAAAATACAGATCCCCATTAGATGGTGTGCCACTTCTTCAGCCATCTTTGTTTTCGGTGGGCAAAGAATTGTGAATTTAGTGAGATGGTCTTGGTAATTTAGAATGAAATGGTAGTCTCCATCTGATTCAGTTTGCATGTCAATTAGATCAACTTGACATGGGGAATTCAATTGACCTGTAAGAATCGGCCATTCTACCAATCCTTTTTTTGGAATTTTTTCTTCAGCTGGCATTGTTCACACAGTGATAAATAAAGATCAATTACCTGTCGAGTTATGTTGCAGTACTTTTTTTTCAGCTCGGCTTCCATTACTCTTGTTCTCTTGTGGCCAGTATTTGTATGTGCTGCTTCCAAAGCATCAAATAAGTCCTCAGTCCTACAATAGTAGCGAATATTGTCACACGGATCTGTCAACGCTTTTTCTATCAATTTCTCTACTTCCCCTATGGTGATCACATCAAATCTCTTCAACCTTCTGTAGTGCTTTGATGACAGAGGTTCCTTATTTGCTTTCAATCTCTTTGCTTCTTTCACTTCTTCCTTTACTAGATCATACCTTTCATCGGTGAAAAAATCACTGCGATCACAACTTTTATCAACCAACGTCTTTAACTTTTCTTCAAATAAAGACTTAACTTTACTGCCAGAGTACGTCGTGGGTGTTTCTTCGACACTAGCCATTGGAAATACGCCAGTATTCTGAAAGAGAGGAAAAAAAATAGTTTTCGTGAAAAAATGCTCTTAAATATCATAAACATTACTCACATATAGTGACAATGAAAATAAGGTCAGCTTAAACACTAAAACAGGGTAATCTGTCGTTGTTACAGACTTACTTGTTCACTCAATGCAGGCCGGAGTGATATGATTATCCAAGTGGACAAGTTGTGGACATGACCAAAATAATCCAGATCACAATGTGGCAACAGAACCTTTGCCCCTTCGCGTTCTGGACAGAAACGTGGTATCCACAAAGCGTTATTATAATTATATCGTGTTCTGCAATGCTGAGACTGTCCATAATGCATTGTGGCTGTTTCAGAGGAACCCAAATAGCGAAATTCTGGCATTATTGTTGTCCCCAGCACCTGATGTAGTCTTTTTTTTTTTTTTGCTCATTGAGCAAATTTGGTCTTTGAGCCCAATTGTACAGTAAGTCCTCGTATAACGTCGTCATGCTTAAGTTGTTTCGGTACTACGTTGTTAACTTTAGAGACCAAAAATTCGTTTAACGTCCAGGTGATCAGATACTTTGTCGTTTTGCGTCTTCATGGACTACTTTCTACGGCGCATCACCCGATCTTGTCTGGCCGCGCTATGGTCTCTCAGCGCCAAGCCAGTCTCTGTTACGACTTCACATCATTCGTGTGTGCTTAAGTGCTTTTGCTCTAAAACTGTACTCTAACCATTCAAAATGGCTTCCAAGCACCCATCAAGTGCTGCTGATGCTTGTGTAGTGAAGAGGCAACGACCATTTACCTTTGCTAAAAAATGGATGTATTAACCCGATTTGAAAAATAGGAAAGTGCTGTGGACATAACCACTGTACTTGAACTAATCCCCACAACGGTGCGTACTATCCGGACCAACGCTGACAAGATTAAGGTTAGTGCTGGAAGTGGTACTACTCTCAGTGCAACTAAAACAACTCGTACTAGAAGCACTGTGATAGAAAAAGTGGAAAAGATGCTGGCCATGTGGATGGAGGACCAAAATTAACACAATGCGCCTGTGAGCCTTATGATTATCCAGCATAAGTCCAGATCCTTGCTTGACGTTGTAAAGGAAGAAAAGGGTGAAGGATCGAAGGAAGAGACCTTTACGGCCAGCCGCAGCTGGTTTCAACGATTTAAGCGCAGGTATAACTTCCACAATATTAAGATGACTGGTGAAGCTGCCAGTTCATATACGGTTGCTGCCAAGACATTCCCGCCAGAATTCAAACAGATTATCCAGGAAGGAGTCTACTCATCGAAGCAAGTCTTCAATATGAATGAGACTGGTCTCTTTTGGAAGAGAGCGTCAAGTTTTAAAGCGGCAAAGACCACTTGACGCTGCTGCTTGGCGCGAACGTTGCCGGCGACTTCAGGCTGAAGCCTATGCTGATTTCTCGCTCTGCTAACCCACGGAAACTGAAAGGTTACTCTAAGGATCACCTTCCTGTCATTTACAAGGCAAACAAAAAGGCATGGACAACCGGCGCCATATTTAGCCAGTGGTTACATGTGTACGCCAACCCTGCACTGAAGGAATACTGTGCCAAGGAGAACCTTGACTTCAAAATTCTTCTGATCCTTGACAATGCTCCAGCTCATCCTCCCAATCTCGACGACTTGCATGACAGGGTAAAAGTTGTATTCCTGCCTCCCAACACGACAGCACTGATGCAGCTTATGGACCAAGGCGTCATCGCCACATTCAAGGCGTATTATTTACGCCGTACCATGGCCCAGCTGCTCAAGGCTATAGACGGAGAAAATATACCTACGATCCGAGAACATTGGCATGGCTTCAACATTCTTCACGCAATTGACAACATTGGCAAGGCGTGGGAAGAGGTTTCAGAAAGTTGCCTGAATGGTGTGTGGCATAAACTGTGGCCCGAGTGCGTCAACAGTTTTACGGGATTCACGGACTTAGTCCCAGCTGTGAATAGGGATATCCTCAGCTTGGCTAGGCAGGCAGGCTTTGATGAGCTGGAATCAGAGGATATTGAAGACATCCTGGCATCCCATACAGAAGAGCTCACAATTGAAGATCAGCAACAACTAACAGAACACAGTCCCGTTGAAGACGACGAAGAAGAACCTCAATGAACGCTAACTTCCAAGAGGTTGGCAGAATCGTTGAAAATGTTCCAGCAAGCAATGCAAATCCTTCTAGGTGACGACCCAAACAGAGAACGTAGCTCAAAGGTTCAACGCAGAATTGAGGACAGTCTTGGTTGTTACACTGAGATCTATAAGAAGAAGATGAGGAGCACCAAGCAGTCAACACTGGATTAATATTTCCGTCGCAGGACGGCAAAAGTAGCTTCTTCACAACAGCTGGCAGCCGAGGAAGAGCAAACATCAACGGAGGAGGAGCAAGCAACGTCAGAGGAACCCCAGTCAGAGCTGGAGGAGGCAGCCACAGAGTCTCAGTGACTCACTACCCTCCTCCTCTCCCACCATACTCCTCCCCTCCCACCATCCTCCTCCTTCGCTCCACTACCCACCACACACTCGCTCTACCACCTCCGCCCATCGGTGAGTACCAATACAAACTTAGTACTGTAGTTCTATATACATGTACAGTGGTGTTTAATTGTTTTTATTGCTGCTACATCTCAGTGAATACTTTCCGCATTCTGGATTGAACAAAATGCCGTTATTTTCTAAAAAAAACAGTTTTTGTGATATAGTCCAGAATGCGACGTCGACATCCCACCCATCTCCACCCCTCGAGAGTTGACATTTGTTTACTGCTCGCTCTAGGACAAGAGATGACGGTAGCAATGCGTGTGATGGAGGGTGCAGAAGGGGGTTTTGAGAATTGCAAATAAATGCCAGGTCCTCCTAATATTACGTATTTAAGTAATTATTAGATGTTTTAATTGCCTGTATGTTGGCCTGGCGAGTTAATGTTAGGCATTTATGTATCTAGGTATAAAGCTTGATGTCGCATTCTGGACTACAGTAAAATCTCATATTTCGCGCAATTTCATTTCGCGAGCACTAACTAATGTAACCAAGTCTTATATTTGGCGTAAAGTATCGTGAATTTCGCCAGTTGAATGCTGGTCACCGTCTTGAATGACGTCACAACACTCATACCAGTTACAGTCATTTCTGCTACAATGCGTGTTTTGTCAACGCGCATTGGTTGCAACGCAATTGATGAATAGGGGAACACTGTTTGTAAAACGCAAACTTTTGCATACGAATGTTGGCTGTAGCGCGATTCCATCCCCAATGTTTTTATTCCATCCTCAACATTTTAAGCGTGGCACGGGGTTATGCAATGTTTACAGTTCACGTTCGACATCACATGTTCAATTGATTCGAGTCGTTTGATTGTGAAGTGTTTTTTGAGAGGTACTCTGTATTTTTGGGGGGGGGAAAATTTAGCAGTTACCCATAAATACTGTATGAAAAGAATAAGTAAAAAGAATGTTTTGCAGTGAGGACTCATAACGGTTTACACCAGCGCTCTCTGTTTGCATCACGTGATCAGTTTCTGTCAATTATTCCATGATTTTCACTATTTTCTCCAATTTTGTTGTGTTAGCGATGAATACGGAAAGACAAGGTCAGAAGAATGTTTCCAAGAAGCGTTTTGGTGATCGAATTGCCGGTGGTGAACGTAAAAGAGGTTTACAAGAACGCAACTATCACGTTGTAGCCTGCGCCAACCTAGTGATCGCCCGGGCTGTTATTGTGTGCTTTTTTGGGTGGTGCTTCCACCTGTCGAGTCAAGATAATGGCCTCTACCTCTACTGGGGGTCCTACTGGTGCTGGTGGGGGTGGGACAGACCCACCTAAGCAGCCAAATAAGGAAAAGGAGAAGTGGGACTATCATAAGGGAGTTAAGTTTGCCAAGTACTCGATGCAGGATAAGCAGCGTGTGATTAAGTTACTTGAGGAAGGCCTAAAAACTAGTTTCCAGAAAGTACAATCAGGTCAAAAAAGACAGAATTTGTATCATTTGGAGGACATATATGGGAAAATCAAAGATTGATGTAGAGTGGCCAGTCTATGTTGTTATTTTTCCCAATAGTTTATGTATTTGCATTGGGCACAATTTTCCAGTCTACATTACTAGCAAAATACCAGATCTTACTGTATATCACAAAACTTTTCTTTTTTTTATACAGGTATTAGCCCACCTGGGCACAGGTCACTGACCCACATCAGGGCCTGGGGGGGGGATTTAATAATAATACAATGAGTGCTGCTTGAGTAATTTCAGAAGTTCAACTAAATTAATAACACATTTTCTAGATTGGAACATTCACTGGCCTTGAAAGATACTGTCAACACACAACAATATTCCAGTGGTGCAAGTAGAGGTGACAAAACACCTCTTGTTTCAGTTCTCAATATTTATCCTCACACCTTCACAACTGTGATAGTCATAACTTACTACACTGATCTGACTTCAAAGTATATAAGATCATTATCATAGACATTGCTTTTCCTGTTACTTATTAGGTAAAGTTGTATCATCTTGTATCACATTCCAGCTGTAATTTATTTACTGTCTCCACAACAAAGGTGAAGTTGTCTCCATAGGAAACAGAATTTTCTGCTACTCTCTCAAAAAGTAAATTCATTTTTGACTAAATAGTCAATCTTCAGTTGTGCTGATTCAGAAAATTATCAACAGTGCTGCAAGGCAATATCTTCTCTTGCTTCCCTTATCACATACAAGCAAACTGTGTATGGAGAACAGAGAATCTCACTATAGAAATGGATCATATCTATGCTCTTTAAAAAATTTTTGGAATGTAGCTGACTATCAACCTTTCCACAATGCTATTTTCTCCTTTTACACATACTGTACTGTACTGCACTGTATTTAAATCAGAGCCAAAGTTCATGTGTAGCACAAACATATTACAATACAGTGTAAGTCTTCTGGTGTTCTCTAAAATATTATGATATCTTGTGACTACTAAAGGCAGGATCATTCTAAATTTTTTTAAATGTTGCTCTCATCAGAATACAGTACAGTTTGTTGTGTTTCAATGACATCTGTGAACATATTTCATATCATTCTTTCAAAAAATTCAGATTCTGTAATGTATCAAGTCCACAGTTCTATAAAGTGTTTTGCTATTTGCTTTATGATTGGGTGTTTTAAGCATTTTGTATATTTTGAAGACATTTACACATCTCCAAAATCTTTCTCAGGAGAAATACCACGATTGTGCTCATTGTAAATCAGCTCAACACGATCTGCAGAATAGTTTTTCCAGCTCAGTAAATATTGAAAATAATGAGTGAAACAATCTAACACAGACAAAGTCCACACCATCACCATGTAAGAATGATGCTGGAGAATCAGTGAATAAACTCCTTCCACCTATCTCCTCACCAAAACAATCCTCGTGTATGGGCCTCATAGCCCTCACAACATACAGTACCAACAACTAATCAGTAACACATTCCATGACTACTAACAAACATTTCCACAAATAAGGATATGCAGTTTGAATAACCATTTTATATGTTTCAAATATATTTCATTTTCCACAACACATTCAATGTTATGATCTTTTAGTTTCTCATATAAGTTTAAAACAAATGATTACATATTATACAGTACAGCATAGGATTTGATATATGTAAAAAATGTGTAGCTTTAATCACATGAGAACAATAACCCTCATAAAATATTCAGTACTCACCACGAACCACAAATATAATTGGTCTCATTACGGCTGGAGGATCTTTCAGCCAACAACAACCTCACAGTAATGATATTCTTCGTATATGTTCCAGAATAACTTTTCACCTCAATGAGCAAGAATGTAATGTACTCAAAAGAAAAAACACCGTCACACATAAATTCACTTTCCATACCACAATGTCACTGTAGCTTATTTGAGATGACAGTGAATATACTGTACTGGGTACTTCAAAATGTATCTCAACAACATGACAAAATCCTGAACAATATCTGTATACCACATACTAAGTCACTGGCAATAACCAGAATTAAAAAAGATATCACTTTCCTTGTGTACAGTACTGTACTTGTTTGCTCATGAAGCCAACTTCATCAGAAAACACATTATAAGTCTACTTTATCAGCACCATATTCCATCACAAACATAATTTTTAGTGACAAGCCTATCAAATTTTGTACAATAAATTGTTTCCAAACACAAAACTTTTTATAAATATTTCCAAACACTGAATATTAGTACAGGTGGATGCCATTAAACTAATATTTTTTTCACAGTGAAGAGACTTACTCGTCTTTCCACTGAATGTCACTCACCACGTCATGCAACACTAAATTAATGGAAACAGAAACAACAGGTGACCAAAGAGGGTGTCATCAATGGTGGAAATGTAACATAAAATATGATGAATCTTCCTGACAAATATTATCAATGAAAAAGAGTCATAACATACATATACAGTATTGTATCCTGATCACTTCTGATACTGCAACTTTTTATTATTTATTACTAAGGTTCTTAATGGTCCTTTTGTCATGGCATGTACTGTATACAGTAGTTCCTCATGCACCAAAAAACTGTGGTAAACTGAAATGACTCAAGAGGATGTATGTGGTTATAATCCTTTACACTTAATCACAAACTATGATGCATAAGAGAAATTTGAAGTAAAAAATAAATAAATAAAATTACACTGAGTATCAGGAATTTTAAAATTATTTATTGGAAGAACAAAGCACCACTTCAACCTTTCTAACGAGACAACTTGGGGCTCCAACCTTGTCGAATTACCCAAAGGTCCGAATTTAATCTTTCAGTTTGGACATTTTGTAGATACAGTACACTGTATTGTTTGTTTTTTTCATAAACTCAAGTGAATCACTCAAACAGTACCGAAAAGCACACCCAATTGTGGCAAGCCTCTCCAGTAATTTCTGCTTGTCTGCAATGGACAGGCCTGTACTGTATATTTCCAGCACAGCTTCAACCATATTAGACACAAACAAAAATCACATAAAACAACAACAACAATCTAAATGCTTTGGGTGAGTGAACTGGCCCTCACGCACAGTAAAATGATCATCTACTGTACTGTATATACAAATGTTGCTTGGAGTTAGCCCAATTGTTAAGTAACATGATACAGGCATGTGGTATGAATGCTGGAAAAGGAGGTACAGCGAGATGATGCAAGTTTGCCTCTGTCATTAAGCTAATGTGCGTTATTTTACATTATGACAATTTTGACTTTTGTGATAATTCTGCTTGTTTTCAGTATTTTATATCCTTCCCTGCGATAGCATGGCTTGTATAGTTCAGTAACTCCTCCCCTTTTGTGATGTAAGAATCTCACCCCCCAGACTTGACTCACTTTACTAAGTGTTTCTACCCAAAAAAAAACAAGCACAATTGTAGTATCATGATCAATTACTGGAACAATATTATTTAATTTTAATAGTGTAAAGAGTAAAATAAGTGTCCTGTACCTCATACTGCTTACAAATTAGTGTCGATTATCTTGTTCTATTGCATCACACAACACTCCACAAACATTCTCAATTCTCCCTAGCCCCTGTGTTGCCAACCTGTGGTAAGGATGTGTATTTACTTCCTGTTTCTATCATGCATGATAATTTTGTAAGACAAGATTTGATTTATAATATATTTTACGGCATATAAGATGCACTTTTTTTGTCTGAAAATGGCTAAAAAAAAATCAACCTGATTCCTAAATGTGAAGTTGAGGTCTCCCATAATCTAATGAATCCCCCAGTTGCTGTCTCCAGTAGGCTAAATTCTACCTAAACCAACTCCAGAATTAAAAATGTTGTTGCTTATTTAAACACATTACAGTATTACCCCGCCTAACGCGGTTTCACTTAACGCGTTTTATCATATACGCGGTGCCTCGCCAGAGCTGAACTTTCACTTAACACGGATTTTTTCCACATATACGCGGTGAGTGTCCGGCTCGAGATGCTATTTTTAGATTTGCCCCACCCTGCCTGACTGCCTGTTTTAGCTCATAAAATTCATACAAATTACCCGGCCAGAATATAATTTACATTGCTGGAATTCTTATAATTTGGTGATCATTTTGAGTATAAACATCATATTTTTGCATTAGACATACAAATTTTAGATAAAAAATTTTCTCAAATTAACTATGTTATCTTTTGTGCAAAATATATGACATTTATATTCAAAATATTCCTGGTCTTACAAGGAATCCAGCAATGTCAATTATATTATCCGAACTTTAGTTTGAGGTATTATTTATTAAAATTTAGTGGTTATCCCACACATCTCCTTGGGACGGTTGGTGGGGGGTGGGGGGGGAGGGAGGGACCGACTGACCATCTGTTACCCTGTGAAGAATTATTTTTTTTTTTATTAACTGAAGATATTTGTTTTAGCTCATAAAATTCATACAAATTACCTGGTCTGAATATAATTTACATTGCTGGAATTCTTATAATTTGATGATAATTTTGAATATAAACATCATATTTTTGCATTAGACATACAAATTTTAGATAAAAATTTTTCTCAAATTAACTATGTTATCTTTTGTGCAAAATATATGACATTTATATTCAAAATATTCCTGGTCTTACAAGGAATCCAGCAATGTCAATTATATTATCCTAACTTTAGTTTGAGGTATTATTTATTAAAATTTAGTGGTTATCCCACACATCTCCTTGGGACGGTTGGTGGGGGGGAGGGAGGGACCGACCGACCATCTGTTACCCGTGAAGAATTATTTTTTTTTTATTAACTGAAGATATTTGTTTTAGCTCATAAAATTCATACAAATTACCCGGTCTGAATATAATTTACATTGCTGGAATTCTTATAATTTGATGATCATTTTGAATATAAACATCATATTTTTGCATTAGACATACAAATTTTAGATAAAAATTTTTCTCAAATTAACTATGTTATCTTTTGTGCAAAATATATGACATTTATATTCAAAATATTCCTGGTCTTACAAGGAATCCAGCAATGTCAATTATATTATCCTAACTTTAATCTGAGGTATTATTTAATACTAAATGTTAAAAACCCTGGAAGGGAGGATTGGTGGGGGGTGGGGGGGAGGGTTGGGATTGACCGGGCGGTTGGAAGAGGGGGGGAGGCAAGGTTGAGTCCATTATTTGAATGGACATTAACTTGGCGACTGTATTTCTCTATTTCTCTTAAGTTTTAATTGTGTGCATGTACCATCATAAAATTAAGATGTTATTTTTACTACAACATAGGTATGTGCCTTCAAAAAGTGGAGTTTGGGGGTCGGGCCGGTTTCTATTGGAATTAATCCCATATGTTCTGTTGTTCACTTAACGCGGATTTCACTTAACACGGGACCCTCTGGGTTCAATTGACCGCGTTAAGTGGGGTACAACTGTATTATTTTTAATTAATTAAAAAAATAATTATTGTAAATATAAAAGCTCAATTTATAACTAGTACTGTACCTGAGACAATAAACATCTGTGAGGCAGACACCCAACTCTTTCAATATGCTTAGTTTGGCTTCATTCATGCAACACATAAGCTTCCTTCTTTTAATGATATACAGTATTGGTATTTTTTTTTTCGTAATCTCTTCAAAATTAAAATCTCATCCAAATACAATATACCTTATCATCTCTAACAACTGTCTCACTGTACATCTTTCCTCATACAGTATATACTATACAGTCAGTCCTCGACTTACAACGGGGTTAGGGACCGAACACCAGGTCGTAAGTCGAATTGGTCGTAACTTGAAAAGGCAAAAATAATACATAGAAAATCTAAAATGTGTGTCTCTTTTTCTTCTCAGCACAACGAGAACTCTCACTTTTACGCTTGCCAGCAATTTTAAAGGGCATCACAAACGAAAATTTTGTCAGTACACAGCACGATCACTAACATCGGAACTCGAAAATACGTAATTTAAAAAATATTTTATACGACTGCAGCCGTCGTATGTCCGGGTGGTCATAAGTCGAGTAGGTCGTAAGTCGAGGAATATATATATATATATATATATATATATATATATATATATATATATATATATATATATATATATATATATATATATATATATATATATATATATATATATATATATATATATATATATATATATATATATATATATATATATATATATATATATATATATATATATATATATATATATATATATATATATATATATATATATATATATATGTATATATATATATATATGCAGACAAAAAATCAACACTCCAGCTTCTCCAAAAAAAATAATTATTAAGAAAATAAACAAATAAAAGGAAAATGTTCATGAAGAATTGTTTACACATGATGACAACCTCTTTGGTAAAAAGTAAAGTCTAACACTCACCAGGTGGTGTGTTTGTTGTGGCTGTGTTCCAGGAAGACCTTGTAATGACAACTCCTGGTTCAGATCACCACAGTAACCTTGACTTGAGGCATCACCACCATCACCCAGACTAGACCACTGAGGAGACATATATAAATGCTTAATAAGGCAATAAATTAAGACAGCTACACAATCAAATAATGTTGAAAAAGTGGAAAAAGTGCTTCAATACTCATATTGCATAGAAAAACACCTTGACATGCCTATCCAGTCACTCAACATAAAATGCTTCACTTAAATTAAACACTCTTTCTACTTAAATTAAGCACTCTTTCTAAAGACACTAAATTACATATAAAAATGCATATCCTGTAGTTAGACTACCAATAAATGATATTATGTACAGGTGTCCTTCTCTTAATGTTGCTTCACTAACCACAATTTTGTTATAACAATAGATTAGGGAACATAATTATAAAATGTAGCCCAAGATTTACAATTTTGGAAATTAGAGTTTAAAAAAAAATATTATAAAACAACAACAAAAACTTCACCCACATCCTCACAGATGTGCAAATGTGGATTAATTCTCCTCGGCTAACCAGCAGCCAGGTATAGTTATTCAATCACCCCCTCCCAATAATCCCCAAGCTTTGATTCACATCATATGACATACAGTAGGTCAAAGTCGTCCCGACCGCCCCGCGGCCCTTACCTCACCCAACACCAGAATTAGTGACTGTGTTAAGCTGACCTCACCGTACTACCCAGATTCAGGAGACCACCTGAAGGATTAGTGACCAGCACAGTTAGGCAATGCATTTACTGACATGAGGTCAAAGGTAAGGTTAAGCCAGACTGAGAACAATGTCATTCTTTACTGTGCTCTCTGTCGAAGAGGAGTGAAGACATTGACAGCTGTCAGTGTTGTCCAAATTCTGAATCTCCAGTTGTCCGTGATTTGTGTTTTGTGAAATTGTTGATATACAGTCGGCCCTTAACATACGCGGGGGTTAGGTAACAGAGATACTCGTGAATGTTAAAAATCCGTGTACTATTGCTGCCCCCCCCCCCTAAAAAAAACCTGGCCCCCCATGTCCTTATTTACCGTATATACCTGTACAGTATGTAGTTTGACTTTTTAAGACCAAATTATTTGGCAAAAAATTGGGGGTCGACCTCTAAATGGGTAATAGTTTCGTTAGGTTGAAAAATATTTACCAGTAACTACCAGTAAACAATGGAAACGACGCACCACCAGCTGTGAGTGTCGGTACAGTTGCCAGGGCAGATCTCTTGCGTCATCATAGCAAGCCCAAAGTAGCCAAATGCATGGTATGGTAGCACAGGACGATGTAAAACAAAGTATTCATTTTTTTAAGTTTATTTATAGATACTGTACATAAATTTTTGTTCATTACATTTGAAACATCAATCTTTGTTAATTAAATTTGAAACAAAAGAAAACTACGATACCGTATTTTCATTAAAATATTACATCACAAGTATATTTTACCTTAACTGTGACTGAATGAATATATTCTCAGAAATAAATATGGAAATGTAATATTTTGGCTGAAATGACGTACATATTACAGTGGAAAGTGGGATAAAATCATGACGAAAACAATGACTTTCGCTTTCTTTCGTTGTTCAAAAGATTTTACCATAATCACTTTTCGAATGGTTTTCAGTTAAAAAACTGTTGTACTGTACTGTATTACAATAATATTCTATCCTATCATTAGCCTCATAATCCCACAACTGAAAACCATTCGAAAAGCGATTACGGTAACATCTTTTGAACGAAAGAAAGCAAAAGTCATTGCTTTCGTCACTTTCCACTGTAATACGTACGTCATTTCAGCAAAAATATTACATTTCCATATTCTCAGAAATAAATACAGGTGCTCCCCAACTTACGTCGGGGTTAGGGACCCAAATCCAGGTCGTAAGTCCGACAGATATAAAAAAAAAAAAAAAAAAAAAATCTACAATGAAATACAGTACACTAAACGTAATAAATAATGAGGAATGGATACAGTACAGTAAAAGTAATAAATAATGAGGAATGGATACAGTGTGACTGTGCACTTGCCTTAAATGTAGTCAGCTGAATGCACACAGGGCCCCCATAATTTTCTATTTACAGGATACATGGAGACTATATTAATTGGAAGAAGCAGAAGAGGAGACAGGGCTGGGTGTGTCATCAATGTCGCTTTCTTCAGACAGGTTTATGTGCTGTGGAAATTTGCTGGTTGAAGGTATTGGTTCATTTGAGGGAGTGAAGAGGCCGCACTGGTGGGGCGTGAAGAGACAGCACTGGGGGACTTCTTGAAATAGATGTCCAATTTAGACTGCACAGTTTGCTTTTTCTTTTCATTATAAATTTCTCTGTAGCAAGCAAGTGCATCTTGGATCGTTCTGTCAACTTTGGCATAACGCTCATAATTTTGATCCATGCCATCAAACATTTGCATTGCTTTATTAATTGTAGCAAATGCCTCTGCCATATGTTTCACTGAAAACTTTTTGGGGGGTGCAGGTTCTTCTTCTACATTTTGTCTCTCTTATTCCTCTGCAATTTTCTGTGCATCTAGTCCAATAAGATCCTCGTTACTGAGCTCTTCTGCTACACTTTCAAATAACTGTTCAACATCATCATTATCAATTTCTAACTCCAGCTGTTTACCTAACTCCACTATCTTGTTACTAATATCCGAAATAACTTCATTTTCATTAAATCCTTTGAAACTGTTGACATATCTTTTCAGGACCTTCTTCCGTATTCCATTCATGCAATGTTTTGTAACCTGATCCCATGCTGCACTAATGTTCTTTATACAAGACAAAACGTTGTACTCCTTCCAAAACTCTCTGAGCGTTTTCTCACCTTCAGTAGCAGCAACAGCCTGAGCGAAGGTCGTGCGTAAATAATACGCTTTAAAGGCAGCAATAGCACCTTGATCCATGGGTTGGATGACAGAGGTAGTGTTAGGTGGAATGTACACTACCTTAACATCAGGGTGCATGTCGTCCAGGTGTGGTGGGTGTCCTGGTGCATTATCCAAAATCAGCAAAATCTTAAATGGAATCCATTGTTGCAGACAATACATCTTGGTTCGTGGAATGAAAGAAGTCATGAACCAATCCTCAAACAGTACAATGGTCATCCAGGCTTTCTTATTACTGTGATAAAACACTGGCAGTGTGTGCTTGCTGACATGTTTAAAAGTCCTGGGGTTCTCTGAATGATAGATCATGACAGGCTTTAGCTTGAAACCAGCAACATTTCCCCCCAACAGAAGTGTAATTCTGTCCTTGAATGCCTTGAATCCTGGCATTGTTTTCGCCTCTTTGTGAATGTATGTCCGCTCAGGCATGCGCTTCCACAATAATCAAGTCTTATCCACATTGAATATTTGCTCAGGCAAATAATTCCCTTCCACAATCACTTCATCTAACTCCTCCTTAAAAGCTTCGGCAGCACCAACATCAGCACTAGCTGCCTCTCCACTCACCTTAACATTGTGTCGACTGTAGCGTTTTTTAAATCTATCAAACCACCCATGACTTCCTGTAAAGGTTTGATCACATTCATCTCCTGCCTGCTCCTTCAGGCTTTGGAACAGGCTTCTTGCTTTAGCCTGTATGGTTAGAAGGTTTAAGGATACACTCTTCTGTATCTGGTCTTCTATCCTTATCACCTTGTCTTTTCTTCGAAATTATAGTTCCCTTTATAGGTGTTGTTCCTTTCACTACATCACAAATACGTTCCTTGTCCTTCAGAATAGTGGATATGGTCGAGTGTGAGAAACCTAGGTCACGTGAGATTGTTACTACAGTCTTTCCATTCTCATGCTGTGTTATTATCTTCATTTTCATCTCAAAAGTAATTGCCTGTCTCCTTTTCTTTGGAGCACCACCAGCACTCTCACTTTTACGCTTTCCAGTCATTATAAAGTCATTTAAATACGATAATAACGAAAGTTCACAGCGCGATCAGTATAGGATACGATAGCCAAACACCAACTAAGCGCTCCACTGAGTGAGTGTACCCACGCGGCGACCCAAGCCACACCACGCTCTCGCCCGGGACGGAAACGTTTCGGTATAGAAAATGCGCGCGTCATTTTAAAATATTTTTGGTCACGACTGCTGCGGTCGTATGTCCCGAAAGTCGTAAGGTCAGAGCAGGTCGTAAGTACCGATGGACGTACGTAAGTTGAAGCAGTCGTAAGTAGGGGAACACCTGTATACTGTATAGTGATTTAAGGCCAACTCAGGGGAATTTTAGGAGTATTTTTGACTTTATGCATTTTTGGCTTTACTTTGTATGTACTTTTCTGTGAGCTGGAACCAATTACCCAATATCCCATTGAAATAATGGATTCGGTTAACGAATTTTTCGGTTAACGAATGACTCTGTGGAACGAATTGTGTTCGTTAACCGAGGGACCACTGTATATATGGTTGAAGCCAATCTGTTGATATAAGAGCTTGTTCACTGAAGTTAAGTTGAAGAACTGGATGGCCTTGATACCATCTGGTTTTAATATTTGTATTCTCTCAATTATCCACCTCAGTTGTTAAAAAACTATATAAAGTAAATCCAAATTAGTTTTCTACAACTACCGTATATCACGGCCTATAAGACGAAATTTGAACATTAAAAAAATCTGCCCAAAGTTAGGGGGTCGTCTAAACCACCAAGTTTAAAATTCTTACCTCTTAAATATTGTGGTTTAGTGTGTCAAGAGTGGTGATGAAAACATCGTAAGCCACTCACAAGGTCTTACCACTAATTATTTTATACTGAAACTTACGTTTGGCAAGCTGGATTCAAATTAAGATTACCGGTATATTAAAATAATAAAAATGTATTATAAACCTGTCTAACATACCGTAAAAGAGATTTATACCCCTATAATAAACACAGCTATCATCACACACCCCTCCCCACGCCCCCCCCCCCATTTGCCAGTGAGGAGCCGTGGAGGTGGTCAGTAATGCATACCGGTATCGGTATATTTACTCATAATAATATTTATCTCCTATAAATAATTGATTTAAATTTTATTTTTTTCCAAAGAATATTCAGTAAATGAGTGCATTAATTCTTGAAACTATCGACGGTTAATTACAGACGCTCAAGTGACGTCACTAGTGTTTACACTACACCAGCTGGTAATATTTGATGCCATTACTTGAAGTGAATTGGCCTTATTTTAAGTAACTAACTATAAATAAATACAAAAATTAAAAAAAAAGATCAAAACTGAGAAATAATATACTGTATGTATGTTGTGTTGTCAAAGTAAGAGGAACAATTGTGTAAGTACGTAATATTTTTTCACTCAAATCCTAATGAAACACTACTGGAGAACATTCCTTTGTCGCAAAACAGTTTATAAATTAAAGAAAATAATTACAGTGTGTTTAATATATTACAGTATATTATAAATAAATAAATAAAACAAATAATTCGGTAAATCTATTTAAAGTAAATGGAAAATAAGCAAACATGTTATTTACCAAGACCCTTCCGTCTGGCTCAGGGTGAGATGTAGGGGAGATAAAGAAGGCTATTTATAGCCCATCAGAAGTGACCAGTACCCTAATGCACCATAAATAATTCATTGAACATTCATTTTTTGTACATAGTATATTCAGTATATATATATATATATATATATATATATATATATATATATATATATATATATATATATATATATATATATATATATATATATATATATATATATATATATATATATATATATATATATATATATTTGTGTAATAAATGTATGTAGTAAGTACATACTGGTAACCTTTTTCACTCAAATCCTAATGAAACACCACAATTAGAATACGGTGGTTGCTGTTGAACCACATGTTGTATAAATAGTCACACCACCGAGACGAGGGAACACTCCCACCACGCTTCAGTGACGTCACTAGTGTTTACACTACACCAGCGGGTATAATTTGATGACATTACTTGAAGTGAATTGGCCTTATTTTAAAAAATCAAGGATGGTTGGTAAAGGACTACTGAGTCAGTGGGTAAGTGTCACATTTGGGGTACTGGTCTTATACAGCAAATAGAGCTCAAAAGCTACTTTTTAAATGGAAATTTGGGGGGGGCGTCTTATGCACCCCGCCGCCTTATAGGCCGTGATATACGGTAACATTGTCCTGATGAGCTAGGAAAGAGAAGGAAGTTAAGGTCGAGAAACATGACTGAGGAAGACATGTGAAATATATGGCTAAAGTCAAAAGAATATGGTAGTGATGGATTCATAAAGCTTATTCCTTATGTATGGAAATGGCTAAATGAAGAAGCTGGGAGAATATTAACATACAGAACAGCAACAATAAAACTTTAAAACATTCTCAGAGTTCAGATGTATAAAATACAGACAACTCTTATTATTCCATATTATTCTGATAAAACACTTATTACAAGACAAAAAAGACAGCTACACAAAAACATTACTCCACATATTATTTACATTAAGTAGCATGAAGATGAAAAAATACAATTGTACTGAAAAATAAAAATTGCATTATTACCCCTTGTAGTCCTGAGGGCCCGGCTTGAGAGACGAAAGGCTCATCATCAGGAGGATGACTGAAATTGGAAGATGCTGACAGGTTTGGTTGATCTTTCGTCCCTCCACCACTGTCAACCATGAGGTTAGAAACTAAAGCTCCATATTCAAACCCTGTTTCTGACACATCACCATCATTTTCAGGTTCCAATATTTCTTCCTTAACTAATGAATCATCCATCATCTGGAAAGATACATATTATAAATGCAGACAACAGATTTGTAATTGAAGTATTGATCCAGATAAACACAGAGCTGGAAACCTGGGTTCCCAGGATAAAAAACAAACAAAATTGTGACTGAAGGTTTAAAAATTTTAGATAAAATATTAGCTATAGCCTTCCAACTTTACCTGATTTCTTGAAAAGAGAGCTCAGGTTCTCAACTGGCTCAGCCATGTTAATATTGTTATTATTATCCACCCTGTATCTGTGTTTTTCTGGCTAAATAAACTGTTTCAATTCAATTGTTACATTTCACTTGGTATGAGAGTTCACCAGGAAGAAGATTGAGTCTTCACCATTCTGTAAGCATTAGCACTCCTAAATCCAATTTTCTTTGACCTGACCACAAAACAGATCAGCAGGATCAACCAAACCAGTTCCAGCACACTCAACCAACCCAGCAGCAGGAGGAGGATATAAAGCATCAAATCCCAGCTCAATTAGGAAATAGGATTTCAGGATCAATCCCTCACTTCTAACCTAATAGCATTGCACACAACTCAGTCACACAACCTGCATACACAATCAAATTACCAGTAAAGAGATGAAACCTTACAGACTTCCAAATGTCCTTCCCGCCAAACAGTCCAGTTAAGGAGTGTTGTACTGAATATTGTTTCTCATACATTAGGCCCAAATCATTTCATCAGACAACTCCATTAATTACACGACACTTACCACTGTCCCCAAGGAGAAGCTATAAAACTACCTCACTGCACATATAGTCCAAGACTACTAGATAAAAACACTAATAACTTTGGATACATAGAAAAAAGATGAATTTTCAGGAGCTTCAGAAATCATATCCATGTCGCATCTTCTACCCCCATGGTAATTTTCGAATTCAAGATGGCACCATCACAATTTGTGATAAGTGGGGAAAAATACAATTTGTCATAACTAGAGGCCTTAGAACAATAATTTAAGTACATAAGAATGGAAAAAACTGCAGCAGGCCTATTGGCCCATACTGGGCAGTTTCATTTACACCCAACCCCTATTGCTTATATATCCATCCAACCTATGTTTGAAGCTATCCAGCGTATTCGAGTTAATGATGATGTTTGATAACTTGTTCCACTCATCCACTACTCTATTTCCAATCCAATGTTAACCTACCTTGCACCGAAATCTAAATTTGTTGAATTTAAAACCATTGCTACGAGTTCGCTCCTGGTTGGATAGTTTAAGTACCTTTGTTATATCATCTTTGTTTAGCCCTGTCTTCCATTTATACACCTCTATCATATTGCCCCTCACTCTACATCTCTCATGCGAGTGCAGATTAAGATGCTTTAACCTATTTCTGTACTCAAGGTTCTTAATGCCCGGGATAAGTATTGTCATTCTCCTCCGAATTCTTTCCAGGGATTCTATATCCATTCTGTAGTATGGTGACCAAAACTGAACTGCATAATCCAAGTGAGGTCACAAACACCAGACTGACCAAGAGTGGAGTGCAGTGCAGCGAGTGTTACCCACATGGCCAAATATGCCAAATTTTTCCCAGATAATTTTATATATCTTGGCACTTCCCGAATTATACTATAATACATTCCGAGACCATATGGGTGCCAAGTTATATGTAATTCAGAGTTATTGAATACCGAGTTATTGAGGGTTTACTGTATTCCGGCAAATATCTCGTCGGAGATAAATGTCACCACGATTTATTCCCCTGCCTATATCCTTCCTTTGTCCAATAATATTCTTTAAATAATTATTTATCCATTTGGGGTCATTGTTATTTAATTTCAGTTTTCTGTATGCTATGTTCTGCCTTTGTGCATTAAGGAACTTATTATTTAAATTGTTATGGAACTCGTCAACCTCAAATCTCGTGGTCAGGTCACCCTCAGTGGTTACATTATGTGAGGTTATCGTTGTCAGGTCACCAAGTAAAGTGAGGTCACCCTCAGTGAGTACACTGTGTGAGATCACGTTATTTACCACCTCCCATTGAGTGTTTATATCGGTGTACAACAGTGTTTTGAATATGCTGAATATAATGAAGCCATATTAAAAAATAAATACAAAATTCAGTTGAGCTAACTAGCAGAAATCCAAAATGGCCACCAAGGTCAATTGATTCTAAAAGTACCAATTTTTAATAATTTTAGAAATACAATATACAACAAAGAAATATGATTTTGGTAACTGTCTGTAAATTTGTGGGAGAGGGGCAATGAATGGTGGGTGAGATTATATAAATCTATGGGAGAAAAGGAAAAAATATCTTTGCAATGAAAAACTTAAAAATATCATTAACAACAACACTCTTCAGCACAAATACATTTTCAATCCTTCTAACAATACTCAAACAGCAGAAAGAAATACCATATACTGTACAGTGCAGGGGGTCTCTGACTTACCAACGTCCAACTTACAAACGCCCGCTGAAATTTACAGTATTTTATTTACATGACTTATTTTTTACTTTCATTTACAGTCTCTCCTCGACTTACGACATATTCGACTTACGGCAACCTGAACGTGCGATGGCCACGGTCGTATGAAATATTTTTCACATTACGTATTTTAGAGTCCCGACGTTTGGTCATAATGTGATGCCGTACGACAGCTTGGTCTGGGCCGCCTCGTGGTGTACAGCATCCACACCGTAGCCCGCTCAGTTCGTGTTTGGCAGTCGTTGTTGTTAGTGATCGCGCTGTGTACTGACAAAAAATTTTTTTTTTAATTCCCTTTAAATTGGCTGGCAAGCATAAAAGTAAGAGTTCTCGTGGTGCTGAGAAGAAAAGGAGACATTCAATTACTGTACTTTTGAGATGAAAATGAAAATAATAATGCAATATGAAAATTGAAAAACGGTAGCAACCATTTCACGCGACCTGGCCTTCTCTCACTCGAGGATAACAAAAATTTTGAAGGACAAGGAATGAATTCGTGAGGCAGTGAAAGGATCAGCGCCTATAAAGGGAACAATAATAACGAAAAAAAGACAAGGTCTTCTTCATGAGACGGAAAAATTACTTGTGATGTGGATGGAAGATCAACTGCAAAAGCGTGTACCCTTAAGCCTTCTAACCACACAGGCTAAGGCAAGCTGCCTTTTCGAAAGCCTGAAAGAGCAGGCAGGAGATGAGTGTGACCAAAACTTCACAGCAAGTCATGGGTGGTTTCAAAGGTTTAAGAAACGTTACAGTTTGCACAGTGGAAAGGTGAGTGGAGAGGCAGCAAGTGCTGATGTGGGTGCTGCTGAAGCTTTTAAGGAGGAGTTAGATCGTGTCATAGTGGAGGGAAATTATTTGCCTGAGCAAATATTTAATGTGGATGAAACTGGCTTATTTTGGAAGCGCATGCCAGAACGGACATACATCCACAAAGAGGCGAAAACCATGCAGGTATTCAAGGCATTCAAGGACCGAATCACACTTCTGTTGGGGGGGGAATGTAGCTGGTTTCAAGGTAAAACCCTTCATGATATACCATTCAGAGAACCCAAGGGCTTTTAAAAATGACAGCAAGCACACACTGCCAGTGTTTTATGGCAATAATAAGAAAGCATGGATGACCCTAGCACTGTTTGAGGATTGGTTCCTGAGTTGTTTCATTCCACGAGCCAAGGAGTGTTGTCTGCAACAAGGGGTTGCCATCAAGATTTTAATAATTTTAGATAAGCTCCGGGACACCCACCACACCTGAACGACCTGCACCCTGATGTTAAGGTAGTCTACCTTCCACCTAACACTACCTCTATCATCCAACCCATGGATCAAGGTGCTATTGCTGCCTTTAAAGAGTATTATTTACGCACAACCTTCGCTCAGGCTATTGCTGCTACTGAAGGTGAGAAAATGCTCAGAGAGAGTTTTGGAAGGACCACAACATTTTGCAATGTACAAAGAACATAGCTGCAGCATGGGATGAGGTTACAGGTCAGTGCATGAATGGAATATGGAAGAAGGTCCAGTAAAGATATGTGAACAGTTTCAAAGGATTTAATGAAGATGAAGCAATTTCTGAGATTAGTAACAAGATAGTGCAGATGGGTAAACATCTGGAGTTAGAAATTGATAATGAAAATGTTGAGCAGTTGGTGGAAAGTGTAGAAGGAAAGCTAAGTAACGAGGATCTTATTGAACTGGAGGCACAGAAATTTGCAGAGGAAGAAGAAAGACAAAATGTAAAAGAAGAACCTGCACCCCCCAAAAAGTTTTCAGTGAAACAAATGGCAGAGGCATTTGCTACTATAAATAAGGGGATGCAAATGTTTGAAGAAATGGATAAAAATGTTGAGCGTTTTGCAAAAGTTGACAGACTGATCCAAGATGCACCTGCTTGCTACAGGGAGATTTACAATGAAAAGAAAAGGCAAACTATGCAGTCTAAACTAGGCATATTTTTTAAGAAGTCCCCCACTGCTGTCTCCTCACGCCCCACCATCTGGTGCCTCTTTACTCCCTAAAGATGATCCAATACCTTCAACAAGCAAGTATGTTAGCCTGTCTGAAGAAAGCAAACTTGATAGCCCACCCATCCAATTATTTAGTCCCCATGTTTATCTAAAAAATTCTTGAGGCCCCGTGTGCATTCAGCTGACTACATTAGAGGTAAGTGCACAGTAACACTTTATTCATTTTTCATTATTGATTACTTTTACTGTACAGTATTTCATTTTAGATTTTCTGTTTTATTTTCACATTTTCGAATTACAACCAATTCGACTTACGACCCGGTTGTCGATCCCCAATCCCGTCGTAAGTCGGGGACTAACTGTATATATATGTAGAGTTTACATATTTATGAGTTGCAAGTTATTTGTTTGAGGAAAAATTAAATGGCAAATATTGAAAACACTTGACATGTATCCAGAATGCATATGCTCAGAAAAAAGTCCCAAATTTACCCACTAGGCTTCGGGTCAGACGTGCATCTGTAGAACTTTGAGTCACGTCACATGACAATTTTATCTTTCACTGGCCTATTTGAATAAAAAGGGCAGGCCTTGCTAGATTATGCTGCCAAGTAGGTACAGTGACATCTCCGTTAGCCGGAACAATCGGTGCAGAGCACTTCTGGGAATGAGAGATTTCCGAGTAAAGAGACGACTCTCTCAATGCCGGAAAAACTCCTCAATCCCAGAATTTTCTGAGTAACGGAAACATTTTCTCAGAAGTTCCAGAAATTGCCCATTGCATCATCTCTCAAACCCAGAAAAATATTCCCCAACCCCAAAATTTTCCGGAAAATGTGGCCCTTGGAAATTCGTTCCCAAAGCCAGAATTTCCAGAAAATTCTTTGGGAACGAATTTCTGAGAAAATTTCAATTCTGGGTATCGGAGAGTACCGAGTTTGAGGGATTCCAGCTTACTGAGATATTACTTTTATCTTTCACTCACTCACACATGAGAGCCTCCCAGTCTCTTCTCAGTCTCTGCTTAGCTTTTATGATGTAAGCATCTCGCCCTTTGTCTTGACTCACTTCTCCATGTGTTTCTTCCCCCAAGTACAAGTCTAGTACAGTATTGTGCTGGAGCAGTAATAATGACTGTTAATAGTGTAAATGGTAGTAATATAGTCAAACAAGGGCCCTGTACCTCATACTGTCTACAAATTAGTATTGTTTACCTCGGTACTACTGCGTCACACACACACACATCACTTCACGAACATTCTCAACTCTTCCTAGCCCCTGTGTTGCCAACCTGTGGTAAGGACATATATTTATTTCCTGTTTACATCTTACATGGCCAGTTTGTAAGACTAAAATTGCTCTTTATTTTAAATATTCCCGAATATAACCACATGGAAAGAGGGGGGGGGGGGCTGCCAACCATAGCCTGAAGCCTAGGTATTAATAGTGAACATCTGAAAACTTAGGCGATACAACAGTATTCTAGTTAACAACACAGATACCAGCATGATGGAATGAAAGAGGTGAAGGCAACAACACCAAGCCCCATGACTTTAAACAGTAAGGCATAAAAAACATATGGTGGGTGGGTAGTAAAGTACATACCTCAACTTGAGCCTCAGGTGATTCCTTTGTAACTGCAGGACACTCCATTCTGTCTTCAATCCCTTGACTGGCATGTTGCTCTGGCAGTTGGTCTGCTCTAATTCCATCTCCTCTTCTCTCTAATTTTTGGTCTACCCTTTGGTTTCCTTTATTAGTGTGTTTGATAGTGGCTGTTTGTTCCTGTGAGTACTCACTGTCTCTTCTGAATGGGGAAGAATGAGGAGAGGAGACAGCAGAACACAAAGTTTGTCCATCATTCTGAGATGGACTTTTGTTGTCTTCTCGTCTCTGTCTCTTAGGATGTGGACTGCTTCTATCATCAGTTGAACCTCGAGAATGAGCTGATTTTTTGTTGGTGGTGGGAGGTTCGTCAGGCACAGCCAATCCTTTTATTTGCAATAACTCTGCAGCCTTGATCAACTGTGCCAAATCATTCTGAGCTACACTTACAACTCCTGCATACATATAACTAAGAAGTGCCTCTATGTCTCTACACTGCACATCTTTAACCACAATGATTGGGTGTTTACATGGAGTTCTCTCAAACATTTTTAAGAAGTAATCACTACATGTTGACAGTACCAACTTGTGTGCTGGGTAAAATTTTCCTTCACATGCTACAGTCACATCTGTGTATCTCTCCTGGAAGATAAAACAACGAAATCAAATTAAGGGGAAGATTTTCAGATGTGGTGCAAAATTTCTTGATAAACACAAAGGATATGTGGATAGGGAAAACGATGATATGAAACAGACACAAAATATAATGAAGTGTGGGGTTGACATATCAAAAGTAGGAAACCTGAGGTAATAAAGACAATACCTGTACTCTACATGGTGAAAAAAAATTGAATTTTATTTCACTATAATGAATTACAGTATAAGAAATATAGTGGAGGATAGACTGTCAAGAATAAACAATGAATGGTGTACTGCACAAGAGTACTGTAATATTGTCATCAAAATGAAGGAACATACAGTACAGAAATAAGGTAGGGGTAGACTTTGCGTCGGTTATCCTCTCTGTAAAGTAGATGCATAGATTACATACAAAAAACATCAAGAATAATCTTATTAAGAATAATATATTCATTATCAAAGCTGTAAAGGTCAATGAATGGCTTAGAGCAAAAGAAAGTGTGGCAATTATACTCAGTGATGAAAGTAAAGTTGAATACAGTACTGTAATAGAACATAAGTGAGTCAGTCCCAAACCAAACAAAAAAAAAACACAAATCTTACTAACTAAATTCAAACAGAAATAATGAGGTGTGAAAGTTTACAAAATGTTGAGAACAGAGCAAAACAAGGCTTACTTTGGTGCTAGGGACATAGGAGTAAAGGTAGCTATCCCTCAAGCTACAGAAGTTTGAGTTATGGAAATTTACAATAATAGAAGCCCAAAAATAGGGAACCAGTTTTGAGATACACTTATTCCCCTGTATTCAAAGATTGTGTTCTTCAAAATCATGGCAAATCATGAATTCGCAAATACAGTTGAGTCTGGATTTACGCGATTTTTGTTTACACGTTTTGTCATTTACGCGGTGCCTTGCCAGAATTGAAATGCTTTAATTACACGGTAAATTTGGTCATTTACGTGGGGAGCAGCTGGCGGTCCAGCCGCGCCGCGCCATTTTGGATTCAAACCTCCCGCCATCTCCCGGCCTAGAAGGACTTGATTACGCTCTCCTGCAACAACACGGTGTGAAGTGGAGGCTGATCCAGTGTGGCTCCCGTTTTTTGAGTGATGTAGAATCACGATAAGCTGTTTTGGAAATTTAGCTAGTCGCAGCAGTTGGGCAATGCGTAAATGTCGAATGTATCTGCTAGGACTACCTCACTTTACTCTAGTCATCAACCACAAGCCCCTTGTGCCCATCTTCAATGAATACACACTCAATGCTGTGGAGAACCAACACTTGCAGCGTCTAAAGGAAAAACAGCACAGTTTACCTACAAGGCAGTATGGCGTATGAGTGTAGATCATGCTGTCCCTGACGCGCTCTCCCGTGCACCAGTTGACGAGCCCTCACCAGCTGACCTTGTTGCAGAAGATGACGTAGAAGCTCCACACACAAGTTCGCATCGCCCTGTCCGCAGTAGATTACTATACGACACCAGAACTCTACGCAACCTTGGCAGACTGAATATTCAACAAGTGCACTGCTGCGAGCCTTGCCGCTGCGGACGACCCAATGACCACACCAGTACTTACCTCCGAACTTGTAAACCGGGTCAACACCCCTCAGCCGAGCAATACCTCACAAGACATCAGGGACCTGTTGCAAACTTTGAACTGCAGGACGGACACCATTGAACAGTTCTGCTCCTTCATGCCTGCTGCTGGGCCTGTTCCTGACTCACGCACTGCGCCCTACAAACCCTGACGCCTCCTTCCTGCCCCGAAAACCGCCGCCAACCCCCAGCACAACAGATCTACCCTCTGCTGGTATCACAGATGTTTCGGTGCCAATGCTCGACACTGTGAGCCCCACTGCACCTACTCGGGAAACGGAAACAACGGGGATTGGTAGACGCCACAGCCTCTGTTACTTCAGGCGTCTCATTACTGCATATCACCAACTGCATCTCCGGCATGAAATTCCTCGTCGACACAGGTTCATCGGTCAGCATCATCCCTCCCTCACTTCAAGACACATCAAAGCAACCCTCTTACGACTTGTTCGCCACCAACTGTACCCCCATCGCCTCCTACGGCGCACACATCCTCGCCTTAGACCGCGGTCTTCCCAAGACTTTGCGCTGGTCGTTCGTGGTGGCAGATGCCTCTCAACCCATCCTTGGCTTCAACTTCCTCACCTCCAAAGAAGCTCCTCACCAACCAGCTCCGTCAGCAAGCTCCTCACCCAACAGGACCTCTGACCTGCTTTAAGCAGATCGGCTTTCTGGGTGGTCGCATGTTGAGAATACAGAAGAGACGCCACCACACGTAGCACTATTAAGTTACTACAGAGCTTTTTCGTGAATGTTGGGGTTCCTGTTTGCGTCCGTTCTGATGGTGGACCCCAGTTTTCAAGTTCAGAGTTCAGGTCCTTTCTCAAGAGGTCGGGCGTTAATCATGACATCTCATCGCCACATTACCCGCAATCATATGGGCATGCCGAAGCTTGTGTTAAGCAAGTAAAACACCTTATAATGAAAACTACTACCAATGATAACCTAGACGATGAAGACTTCGACCGTGGTCTTTTGGAGATCCGCAACACACCCCGTCCATATGGCAGATCTCCAGCACAGATTCTACTTGGCCGCCCTTTACGGACGGCGATGTCAGCAGCACACATACGTCTGTTTGCTCCCGAGTGGCAGGAAGCAGTGGATGAGTGTGACGGTACATTCTATAGCCTCAGTGATGCCACACCTGATCCCTCCTATTTCTTTTGGTCTGTTCTCACAATGACCTGACCTGAAGCTCGGACAAGTACCACCTCTGCCTCCCTGCTTCCTCGGGGAGGACGATCTTCTGACCTGAAAGATGTTGGCTAACCGACCACACCCTTGAAAATCTTAAAATGATTAGTTACAATGTTTCTCTGTCATCTATGACTGTAAATGACTGAATTTAAATATTAACATACATATCTTGTAGATTTTTTGCATAACTGATTTGTTTTGAATAATGAATAAAATAAATGAATGAATAAATGAGTGAAAGAATAAAATGAATGATGAAAAATAAATTCTATAAGAGAATGAATAAAAGAAAAATTATAAGGATAAATTATTCCTATAGACAACCTTTTTTTAGTCTTTACAGGGAGAGTTTAAGCCCCAAGAAAATCAGATAAAAATTTAGTTGCCTTGCTGCAACTTAAAAGATCATATGTATTCCTATTACCATATAAGATAATGCCGCATTTTATATAAGTAACGGTGTTAAGGTTTCAAGAAACCTTGAAAATCTTTGGCTCCAGCTTCGGCTTCATGACATTTTTAAATGGCTGGCTTTAGCTTTGTGATTTTCCAATGGCTTTAACCCCATGCCTGAAACACATCTTCAAGGTTAAATTAAATGACTTACCATATCGCGCAGAGTGGAGAGCATGTGGCAAAACGTAGAGCGGTGGTTGTTCCATGACAGAGAGAGCATTCCTTCCGCCATTGTGTTTCAACACTCACCTGTCAAAAGAAAGAGTACCGTAAATTGTTCTAGAATCCTAAGAGTTATCAAGTACCCGAACAATTGGAATTTAGCTCAAATTAAAATAACAACTCTATTACAGTAAAGTATTTCTCTTACAGTTACTGAATTCTGACATTAGCCAAAGAAAATCATACCACAAGAAATTATTATACAGTTCCTAGAAAGATGACTCAATCTATTATATAAAGTAGTGCCTGTCTGTTTGTTGTTCACTACAAACACCTACAGTCTTGAAATAAACATGTAACCCAAAAGTACCACATAAGTGGAATTATGGGAGTTGGCCCCAGTGGTCAGATCCCACCCAAGACCTTAGAGCCCCCATTAAGAACACATCTATTTTTATGTTTCTTTACTATTTAAAGTCTAGGTTTATAGCCCTATGGGTGACAGTTGCACCAGTGCTACTTTGGCAACATTACCCATAGGTGTGACGAAGGCAGTAGTGCCACGGCCATAAAAAAATTTCCCTTTCATATTCAATCTATCACTTTCTATTATTTGCTATCAACAAAAACTAATCAATACAATATTACTGAATATACTGTACCTGTATAAAAATCTGACATACAATATAATAAACATACAAGGGGTCCTTATTATTCGTATGGGTTTCGTTCTTAAAACGGGTATACCCCATAAACCAACACACATTAACCACCGCTTCACATAACTGACGATTACATATTGGGGAAATACCCCACAAGTTTCGTTGACTACCCAGTTGATCCGACGATGAGGGAGGAGTGACAGGGCTGTTTGGTATTTGGCAGGTGGTGGCTTGGTGTAAATTCTGGCCATGAGATGGTTCTTCGCGCTGGCTCCCGCCTCTCTACACGTGTTACATTTACCCCGTACCCCGTTGTCTATGACTTCACGTTTCTTCGTTGTTTCCAATTTTGTGTGTCACACCATCATGTCTAAACACCCCAGTGATAAGGCTTCAATTACTGGGAGCTGAAACAGACAGTGGTAGATAGTGGGTGCAAGAATTTTGGAAGGTATATTACATCAAGAGGGGCCTTGATTGACTGATTGTGGTAATTACATACCTGGAGACGCAACAGCTTAGGTTTATATGTCGCCGAATTAAAATAAAACCTTAAAAAAATAAAATCCAATAATGCAAGGGAAAAAAAAGTAACAAATAACAGAAAATTTGTAAAACAAAAACAAAAAACACTTAAACATTACTAGATAAAACTCGAAGCTTGTGTAGAAGGCCGGAGTCCTCCACGAAGGAGAGGTCATCCCCTCCCACACTATCCCCCTAGCATCAAAAAGAGATGGTAAGACCTGCCGCATAAAATATTTTTCACATTACGTATTTTCTTTTGTAATTCCCTTTAAAATGGCCGGCAAGCGTAAAAGTGAGAGTTCTCGTGGTGCTGAGAAGAAAAGAGACACCCATTTTAGATTTTCTATGTACAGTATTATTTTCGCCTTTTCGACTTTCGGCCAATTCGACTTATGACCGGGTCGTCGGGACAGAACCCCGTCGTAAGTCGAGGCGAGACTGTACTCTGTTTGCCTTATTTCAAACATTAACGCACTGTTTTCTAGGTCAAAGGTCCGGGCTTACGAGAACCCCTAGGTCTCTTTTACAAGTTGACTTCTCTAGTTCGATGTTGTGCATTAATATAAAAAGACCCAAAGAACGGTGCACTACTATAAACTGACCAAGAAAAGTGCCTTAGAACTGTCTAAGCTACTGATTCCAAAACTTAAAGTCCTAAAAATCACCACATGACTCAAACAATGATAATACCTTGGTAACTTCTAAATATTAACCGACTCAATATATAAGTAGGTGTTTGCAACTTCGGTATTACAGTATTTTACTTTAGGACATAGCGTTCCCGAAAGTTATAAACTACTGAAACATTTAGATCTCCCTATTCTGAGCATTTTGAACCCCATATATACCAAGCGGAAATGGATAATAGCGACACAATTGAATTTAATTGATTTTAAGTAGTTTTCAGTCTTCGTCTCTGTGAGGTGATGCTATCAGCGCGTCACGCATGCGCAATGTTGACTGACGTTATCAAGTCGTGACCAATGAGGTACTGTATCGATATTATCACGCGAATTTTTTTCAACCGATCACATTTGATTTTTTCAAAGGAAGCAGCCTGGGTATGATTTTATATTTCATTGACCAGTTTCACAATGGCCGTGGTGGAGGTTAGTTGTCGTTTGGGTATTATTGAGTTTTCACACCACACATTCCTACCACTAATCTATTATCATATTCGAATAAGATGTCTAATTATAAGATAATTTTCATCTACAATGGTCCCTCGGTTAACGAGTTACCTTCCATAAGATCCTTAACTTCGGTTAACGAGCAATCCCTCGATTAACGAGTTTCTTACGAGCCGACCTCAACATGTTTTCGCTTGCATTTGGCGGTCCGCCAGCTGTAGTATTAGTCCGCCATTTCACCCATAAATTTTAGTTCTCTTGGTGTAATTCAAGATTATTTTCTTTAAATCAACACTGCACTGCATTATATACAATATTGTCAATATGTAAAATAAATTTCAAAATGACCAATAATTTGCTTGCAAACACAGAAAAAAGCGTTTAGTTGAAGAGAGTCTCAAGCAAGACGTTACCTCCAGTGAAAACAGAGAGAGACTAACTCCTGTTTGCTGTGTTAAGAGGCTGGATGCCGCGCATTAAACTAGTCACTTTACCTTCAATTATGTTCAATAATTGTTAAAATGACTAAAAAATTGAATATTAAACTTTTAAAATTATTGAATAGTATAAACTTCTTGATATTTACTAAAATAGTAAGGAATTTAAGCCCTAGAACCGATTAATGTATTGGCGGACTGATACTAAAGCTGGTTGCCCGGTCAGTGCAAGCGAAAACATGTTGAGGTCGGTTCGTAAGAACTTCGTTAACCGAATTTTTTTTCGTTAACCGAATTGAAGATCCTTATGGAAGGCAGTTCGTTTATCGAAATTACGTTAACCGAGGTGTTCGTTAAACGAGGGGTCACTGTAGTTTTATGCGCGCCATTCAGCCTGGCAACACACCATACAGGCGTCAGTCTGTCTGTCTTTTCAGTGGAGGTAACATCTTGCTTGAGACTCTCTTCAACTAAATGCTTTTTTCTGTGTTTGCAAGCAAATTATTGGTCATTTTGAAATTTATTTTACATATTGACAATATATAATGCAGTGCAGTGTTGATTTAAAGAAAATAATCTTGAATTACACCAAGAGAACTAAAATTTATGGGTGAAATGGCGCCTTGGGGTGACTTCTCTTCCACCCCAATGCCTTCTCTTCTCCCTTCTCCTCCACCCCCATTCTAATTCCCATCATCATCATCATCATCATCCAGGAGCCTTCTACATACACACCTCAAAGTAAGTGTACTTTTCTACCTTTTTTGTTGAATTTAGGCAATTTTCGGTGAGCTGGAACCAATTACCCAAAAACCCATTGAAACAATAGTTTCGGTTAACGAGCAATCTTCTAGAACGGATTGTGCTCGTTAATCGAGGGACCACTGTATTACATTACCGTCACAAATGTATAATAATGGAGATAGCATATCCAAAATTTTCTCTATTTTCTTCCATTATTCTTCCGCCATTATAACCTACTTCACCTCCCACACTGCGTGTTTCCTTCATATATCATCACGCGCGTGCGTTCCCGTACGCGTCACGCGGGCAATCAAAAGAGTATTTTTTTTTGGAAACCAATTAAAATGATTTTTGGTTTAATTCGTGGTATTTTTTACCCAATCAAAATCGATTTTTATTTTGGGTCTCTCATATTTCCAAATTCATATTCATTTCCGACCATGGAAGTCTGTGATGGGTGTCACTTATATTATATGGAGCTGATTGCAAGTTTTGGGGGGAAAAAACGAAGAAACTAGCATTTTTTCGATCGCATGGTGTTCTCCCGACCTCAGTAAAGTGTCATAAGTGCAAGACTGAATGTAAATAACGCAAAAACCAACATATGTGGCGTTGTCCTAACTCATCCTTCATCCCAAAGACAAAGAAGAGATGGCAATAAGGTAAGAAATAGGTGATTCCATCATATGGTGAGAGTCAGTTAGGTTAGGTTAGGTTAGGTTAGGTTAGGTTAGGCTAGGCTAGGCTAGGTTAGGCTAGGTTAGGTTAGGTTAGGTTAGGCTTTTGTTTTTCTAGTGTTTTTTGGGTGTATTTTTTATTCGCTTAGCCATTATTTTTTTTCGGAAAACGTCCCACGAAAAAAAATTTTTAAAAAAGAAACCGTCCAATTTCCGACGGAAATGAAGGTCATATTCGGTCTAAACACACACAAATACACTAGAAAAATTTATTTTTTTACTTTCTAACAGAGTGTGGTGCGCTTATGCAAATTTACCGTCGTTTGTGCTCCTACGATTATTTTAAGTTTATTGCCGAGTTTTATGAGAAAGACGATCATTCTATCCAATTCTTATGTAGCCTTGGTCCTTCCACTTCTAACTAAGGTATTGTACTTTCGGACATGGTGCGCCCCAAAGTTTTTAACTACCGAAACATTTAGGTTAGTTTAAGCTATGCCTGCTGGGGGTCCAGGGGCGGAGACCACTGCTAGGGGTCAGGTTAGGCCTACCGGGGGTCTGAGGGCGGAGCAGGAGTTAGGTTAGTTAGGTTAGGTCAGATGACTCGCTTTCATTTTCTCCCCCACCCAAAAACCCTTATTTCCCAGGCTCTCCCCCATTATTGTAGGGGGGGGGGGGGAGACTGGCAATTTCCGCCAAAAATAAAGGTCAGATTCGCTTAAAACACACCAAAATACACATAAAAAACATACTGGTCAACCCCTAGGGACTCATGCCCTATAGTAAAAATTTACCGAAACTTCTAAATATAAACCAAATGCTTTATTATATTACGAAGAAATTTCCCAAAGTTGATGATAAGGGCGATATTACCGAATTAAACAGGGCAGGGAAGTCAGGCACAGAAAATATGATAATCAAAGACCTATTCAATGTTTGTAATTCCACCAATTGTGTAACAGTATCTTATGTAGAGCTGGAGCCGTAGTGAGTATAATAACATCAACCATAATCATACAACTGTGAAATAATTGTGTACTTAGTGTGCGTAGGTAGCGTTACTCAGTAAACCCTACACAACATTGTTTCTCCTCCATTAACTGTTCATTTACTCAGTCTCGTGCTCAAGCAATACGTTCAAATTATACTAATACTGACAGTACAGTTAATGCCACAAAATAACTCACGGTTTTCAACACCAGACAAATAAAGGTAAGACGTTAGGTTGATCAGCGTTACCACAACAATTATACTTTATAAGCAATCCTGAGTACAAACTTCATATTACTCACAGATGATCTGGAAGAGGCCCACGCCTGTGACTCCAGCTCAATAGCCTCTTCTCTACTCAGACTGTAGCTGTGTGGCGGATAATTGTGCCCTAAAATTATATACTTGTTGTTGATTTTTCCAGTATTTATCTAATTTTGCTTCAAACTTTTCCACCGTCTCCACATTCACTACCTACTCAGGTAAACTATTCCAGTTGTTGACAACCCTACTCGTGAACGAGTGTCTTCTGAGATTTAGCCTCGCTCTTGTTTTGTAGATCTTCTTTGAGTTCCCCCGGGTAGTGTCATCCTCCCTCATCTGGAACATTCCTGCTGTACATGCCTGGTCATATATGCCACACACTATCTTGTATGTTTCCACTTGGTCCCCACGAGATCTTCTGTACGCCAGTGTCGGTAACTGTAATTTCCTTAGTCTTTCCTCATAAGATAAATCCTTGATCTGTGGTACTAATTTGGTAGCCCTCCTCTGTACATTCTCTACTGCTTCAATATCCTTAATGAGATATGGGCACCAAATTTGATTAGCATACTCAAGGTGTGGCCTAACCAGAGCAGTGTACAGAGCCTTGAATATAGGTGCATCCAGATGAACAAAAGTTCTTCTAATAATGCCCACTATTTTATTAGCCTTGTTGATTTTCTCAGCTAGATGTCAGAAAACGTCAGCTTATCATCGATGACTACCCCTATATCCTTCTCTACAGGGGTTTTCTTGATCGTGGTGTACATATGATATCCCTGGTCAGCAACTTTTGTTCTTCCTATCCTCATGTATTTACTTTTTTGGGGTGAAAGTTCAGCATCCACTTCTCAGTCCAACCCCTGATCCCATCCAGGTCCTCCTGCAGCATGTCACAATCCTCATCTCGTTCTATTTTCCTAAAAATCTGTGTCATCCGCATATAGATATACCTCACTGTCGTGTTTAATTGCCTCAGGCAGGTCATTGATAAAAAGGACAAACAGCAGGGGGCCGAGGACAGAACCCTGAGGGACCCCACTAGTGACCTCTCTCCAGTCAGATACTTCTCCATTTACCACAACTCTCTGTTTTCTCTTAGTTAAAAAATTCCTTACCCAATCAAGATATTTTCCATCAATGCGATAACTAGATACTTTTTCTAATAGTCTTTTGTGGGGTACTCTATCAAAAGCCTTCATGAAGTCACAATACACTGTCCACAGCCTGACTGTCATCGATAATTTCCGTCCACCTGTCTAGTACCCTAATCACTTTTTACTTTTATCCTCTTCGCCACTGATCGGCTTGTTAGCCGCTTGGGCGATCGGTCACGACTCTTTTCCTTTATATTCTTCACCAAAAGGTCGGCTCGCTAGCCGCCCGGGCGATCGGTCACGTCTCTGTCACGCACTGTTGGCAAATACTGGGCATGCACCGGCTCCTGAATGTACCTGAACCCGCTCCAGTGTTGGTCAAGTCTTCTCTTGAAAGAGCTCACACTCGGTGCCGTCACAACACTTTCTGCAGGACTGTTGACCTGCCGGAAATGAAGCCAAACTGTTTATCACTAAACAATCCATATTTTTTCATATGGGATATCATCTCTTCCCGTAATATTGACTCCATTAATTTGCAGATTATACTAGTTAGACTGACTGGCCTGTAGTTCCTGGTTCACTTTTACTTCCCTTCTTATAGATAGCTGTGATATATGCAATACGCCAGTCCTCGGGTATATTTCCTTCTTGAAAAGAGCTTTCAAACAAGATCCTCAGAGGCTGAAGTAGTTCCTCCATCATCTCCTTAATGACTCTTGGATGTAACCCATCTGGGCCGGGAGACTTATGTCTTTTCAATTTTTGAATCACCTTTCTTATTTTGCCCTCGGTTATCTCCAGGTGTTCAACAGCTGGCACGTCTTTCTTGTTGGCTGTTGGTATCCCCCTATCTGGTTCCTTAATAAAAACTCGTGAAAATTGCTCTGAGAGTACATCTGCCTTTTCTTGATCATTCACAGTCTTCTGTACTTTTTCCTCATCCTTGTAAAGATCTGTAATTCTAGCTTTTGTTCTTGTTTTTGTCTGTACATGCTTTCAGAACACTTTTGGATTTGCCTTAACATTTTTCGCAATCTCTTGTTCTTTGCGTTTCAAGATGTTTCTAGTTTCCCGTCTGACCTGGTTATTTAATCTCCTGTATTCCTTTTCAGTTTCCAGATACATCTCCCTTGTGCATGCTCTTTCATTGAACTTCGTTTTCATTATTTTCAATCTCTCCCACAGTCTCTGTTTTTTCTTCACTTTAGCCCAGAGCTTCCTGTTCATAGGTAATTTTTCATTTGTTCTTTTGCTGCTAACCCTCAGTCCTCTGATTATCTTCTTAGGGACACACTCGTCAATGACTGCCTGGAATTTTCCTTTGAACTTATTCCACTTACCTTCAATATCTGGTTCCAATGACAAGTATTGGATCCAGTCCATCGTAAGCCTTTGCTTCATCAGTAGGTAATCTGCTTTTTCATACATGTCCACTTGTTTTTTACTTCTGTCTTCCATTTCCTGTATGTCACAATGGAAATAAATACAGGCATGGTCACTCTTTCCCAGTGGACTCTCCAGCTTGATATCTCCTACTATAGATTCTTCGTTACTGAACAACAGGTCAAGGGTATTGCCTGTGCTGTCTCCTCTTATCCTAGTGATTTCCTCTATATGTTGAGTGAGAAAGCAGTCCCGTACTTTCTCGATGAACATGGTGTAGTGGATTTCTCCCCTACAAACGCTGTTTGTCGCTGCATAGCCGACCCCGCGAATTCCACAGTGTGTGCCTCGTGGTCTAGGTCAACCAGCGCCGCCCACGGAGCGGGGGTCAACTACTAAGCCACGCCAACCCCCGCTATTTAAGACCTGACCTCGTGGTGATCTCTCTCTTTCTACTTACACCAACCAGCCAGCAACACCACCTCCTCCTCCGCCTACCTGGCGGTCCTCGCTCCCGCCGGAGAGCATGGCGACCCACGAGCTGGTCCTCCTCTGAGCACCCTCACCAACCAGCTCTCTCTACATCACGCTTGTAACCATGCTGCCTTCCCAGCACCAAGCTGCACTGTACATCCAATACAACATGTATACATGAGAGCACATTGTGAGTTTCCTTTCTCCATCCCATCCTGAGTGTGAACCAAACATCATGAACCCCACAGTACCAACATCATTCAGTCCCATTACAGAAGTATAATTACTCCAATTTATTTGTGGAAGATTAAAATCACCTACAATTATTTTATAAAGCACATTTTTATCATTGACTTCCTGCATAAGTTGGAGCAAATTAATATTATTGCTTTCATCACTATTAGGGCTTCTGTAAATGGAGGTAAATAGTAAATTACCACTACTACATCGCACTTCTATACAGCAATATTCACAAAACTTAGTATCAAGTTCAACACTGTAAAATTTGGTTCCTTTCCTAATATATATTAACACACCTCTCCCTTCCTTATTAAGGAGATTTTGCTCTATAATGTCATAACCTTCTAGGTTATATTCAGCTGTAATCTGTTCATATCTGTAGTGTTTTGGCTTTACCTCCTGTAAGGCTATTACTTGCCGAGTATTTTCCATCTCCTTCAACTGTGCATTTAGCTCTATTAACTTGTCTGGACTCAACACATCCACATTACTAAACATTATAAGAAATTTACCTACATTAACATTATGTTCTTGTTTTTTCCTATTTTTAATCAGTTTCCTTACACTATTTACGCTACTGGTATGTACATGTTTCTCCTCTTTGAGCCTCACTACTTCTCTTGGACCCATATTTTGACGACTCTTCGCCTCCACGGAGGACCCACCACTCTGTGTCTCCCCTTCCCGGAGTCCATTAAGTATTTTGCCTCCTGCCATAAAACAGCTTCATTTTCTCTCTCCCTTTTAGTTAAGTCATTGGCTATTCTTATGTCTTGGAATTTCATATTACCTTGCAGGTTCCTGATGTTTCTAAATAGGTTGGCCTTTATATCTGCATTAGATAACTTGACTAGCATAGGTCTAGCTTTTCCCTGGATAAATTTACCCAGCCTAATCATACTTGTATATATAAAGACAGTCTGACAGATGATATAGATACCAAACAGACAGACTGACTGACTGACATACAGGTATTGAAAGACTGATAGAAAGATATAGAAACACAGAGGATAAAGATAGACAGTCAGTCA
>NW_024737697.1:2311677-2441677 GCF_018991925.1 Homarus americanus
TGTGACAGATCAAATGTTTATGTAGCTGTATGCTCAATAGTCTGGGTGATAGAATGTATATAATGAATATATGTCCTTAGCTCATATTTATATAATATTAATGTGAGAGGCTAATACAATATACAGTATTGTCTATATACATGGTGAACTGTATACCTGTATTGGCTATATACATGCTGAACTGTATACCTCCATTGTCTATATGCAGGTTGAACCAATTGTAAACTTATGTGATAAGTTTACATAATATATATATATATCTATCTATATATATATATATATATATATATATATATATATATATATATATAGTTCTGATATTATACATATGTTGTTTGATTCGATCAAACAACATAAGTATAATATCAGAACTGCATCTGAGTGCCTTGTTTGTTCATGTGTTAGAATAATAATCACCCCATTGCTTGGGAAAAAGGCTTAGAAGTATTCAAATCATCTTGTGTCACAGAAAGACTTCTTGTTGAAGCTAGTTTGATTAAGGAATTAAAATCAATAAACCTTAGTGATGGTCAGTTCAAAACTGATAATATGTTACATAAATTTATTTGTCAGTGGCCCAAGGTTAAAAATGCTTTGAAAACCTTTGATCTAGATGTATGATAGTTATTTTGTGGATCCCTTTTTTCTGACCTGACTTGGCTAGTCACGTCACCACCCTTCTCTTAAGCTCCTCTACGTGTGTGTTGGTGTGGGGATTAGTGGATGTCATCATTTTGACCTGACCTCATGTTTTTAGGTCACCCTGTATATTTAAGCCTCTCTCTGTCCATGTAATCCAGTTGCCTCTGAAGATGTCCTGAATAAAGACGAAAGCTAAGGTGTACAGCCGATAAACATGTGTTCTGTCACACCTCCTAGGGTGTACAGCCCATAAACATTTGTTCTGTCACACCTCCTAGGGTGTACAGCCCATAAACATGTGTTCTGTCACACCTCCTAGGGTGTACAGCCCATAAACATTTCTTCTGTCACACCTCTTAGGGTGTACAGCCCATAAACATGTGTTCTGTCACACCTCCTAGGGTGTACAGCCCATAAACATTTGTTCTGTCACACCTCCTAGGGTGTACAGCCCATAAACATTTGTTCTGTCACACCTCCTAGGGTGTACAGCCCATACACATTTGTTCTGTCACACCTCCTAGGGTGTACAGCCCATAAACATTTGTTCTGTCACACCTCCTAGGGTGTACAGCCCATAAACATTTGTTCTGTCACACCTCCTAGGGTGTACAGCCCATAAACATTTGTTCTGTCACACCTCCTAGGGTGTACAGCCCATAAACATTTCTTCTGTCACACCTCCTGGGGTGTACAGCCCATAAACATTTCTTCTGTCACACCTCCTGGGGTGTACAGCCCATTAAACTACAGACTCAACCCTCAGTGTGTGGTAGGCTGTTTAGTTAATGACCTGTTGAAGTGTGATTACTGTCCAGTCACCAGACTCAAGAGAGTTCAGCCCAGTTCACAGCCCGACACGATGCCCTAAAGTGAGACCAGCTCTCCGGGCTGTACCTCTCTCTAATTATATCAGCTAATTACAAGCCAATAGCTAATGCTCATTAGTCTGTCAATACCAAATAATTGTACAGACATTACTACCCAATATAACTATTAAATCAGCATGTGTGTTTACATTAAACCAAGGAACAACGAGTGAAGAGAACATTACCTGTGTGTCTTGCTTAACTTACAAGCTAAGATAATTATAAGTACAACTCAGGACAGCTGTGACGATTTAAACTATCTACGACTGTGTCAAAGGTGACATGACGTGAGATGACCCTATATCTCATTCAGCTGTATCAAAGGTGACATGACGTGAGATGACCCTATATCTCACTCAGCTGTACCAAAGGTGACATGACGTGAGATGACCCTATATCTCACTCAGCTGTACCAAAGGTGACATGACGTGAGATGACCCTATATCTCACTCAGCTGTACCAAAGGTGACATGACGTGAGATGACCCTATATCTCACTCGGCTGTATCAAAGGTGACATGACGTGAGATGACCATATATCTCACTCAGCTGCATCAAAGGTATATATATATATATATATATATATATATATATATATATATATATATATATATATATATATATATATATATCTAAAGTGGTCTAGTGTATGTAAATATTTTGATCTTTCCTCTGATAATGTTGTTTCATCACAGGTGTTACTCTGTTGTAGTGTGAGCCAGTGTGAGGTGGAGGTCAATATTAAACTGAGATGTTTAGCTGTGGCTCTGGAAGATTGACAATTTGTCTTATTTTAATTATAAACCAGAACACCTTTATTTCTCACTGTTTATCCAGGTATAATTTGGCTAAATTTATATTTTAAATTTACCTGGACTTAGAATTCCATCACAATATGATTTGAAATTAAAGAACAAAATTGTTTTTAAGGACTTTAGAATTAATGTGATTTAGTGAGACTGTTGAACCGTTCAGGTACTTTACATATATTTACCATTTAGGTTAAACTAAACCGTGTTAAGTGAAATCCGCGTTAAGTGAACAACAGAACATATGGGATTAATTCCAATAGAAACCAGCCCAACCCCCAAACTCCACTTTTTGAAGACACATAACTATGTTGTAGTAAAAATAACATCTTAATTTTATGATGGTACATGCACACAATTAATACTTAAGAGAAATAGAGAAATACAGTCGCCAAGTTAATGTCCATTCAAATAATGGACTCAACTCCCTCCCCCTCTCACACTACACTGCCGGCTCTTCCCTCTCTGAGAAATTTTGGGGGGAAAACCACTAAATTTTAATAAATAATACCTCAAACTAAAGTTAGGATAATACAATTTTCATTGCTGGATTCCTTGTAAGACCAGGAATATTTTGAATATAAATGTCATATATTTTGCACAAAAGATAACATAGTTACCTAGAGAAAAATTTTATCTAAGATTTGTATGTCTAATGCAAAATATATGATGTTTATATTCAAAATGATCATCAAATTATAAGAATTCCAACAATGTAAATTATATTCTGACCGGGTAATTTGTATGAATTTTATGAGCTAAAACAAATATCTTCAGTTAATAAAAAAAAAAATAATCTTCAGGACACTCTCTGTCAATCAAAGTACCCCACCTTGCCCTCCCCCCTCTTCCAACCGCGCGGTCAGTCCCAACCCTCCCCCCACCCCCCACCAATCCTCCCTTCAAGAGATGTGGGGTGAAAAAAATAAATTTTAACATTTTGTATTAAATAATACCTCAGATTAAAGTTAGGATAATATAATTGGCATTGCTGGATTCCTTGTAAGACCAGGAATATTTTGAATATAAATGTCATATATTTTGCACAAAAGATAATATACTTACTCAGATTAAAAATTTTATCTAAAATTTGTATGTCTAATGCAAAATATATGATGTTTATATTCAAAATGATCATCAAATTATAAGAATTCCAGCAATGTAAATAATATTCTGACCGGGTAATTTGTATGAATTTTATGAGCTAAAACAAATATCTTCAGTTAATAAAAAAAAAAATATATTCTTCACAGGGTAACAGATGGTCGGTCGGTCCCTCCCTCCCCCCCACCCAACACCAACCGTCCCAAGGAGATGTGTGGGAAAACCAGAATACTTAACTTTTTTGTAATAAATAAAATCTCAAACTAAAGTTAGGATAATATAATTGACATTGCTGGATTCCTTGTAAGACCAGGAATATTTTGAATATAAATGTCATATATTTTGCACAAAAGATAACATACTTACTCAGATTAAAAATTTTATCTAAAATTTGTATGTCTAATGCAAAATATATGATGTTTATATTCAAAATGATCATCAAATTATAAGAATTCCAGCAATGTAAATAATATTCTGACCGGGTAATTTGTATGAATTTTATGAGCTAAAACAAATATCTTCAGTTAATAAAAAAAAATATATATTCTTCACAGGGTAACAGATGGTCGGTCGGTCCCTCCCTCCCCCCCTCCCAACACCAACCGTCCCAAGGAGATGTGTGGGAAAACCAGAATACTTAACTTTTTTGTAATAAATAAAATCTCAAACTAAAGTTAGGATAATATAATTGACATTGCTGGATTCCTTGTAAGACCAGGAATATTTTGAATATAAATGTCATATATTTTGCACAAAAGATAACATACTTACTCAGATTAAAAATTTTATCTAAAATTTGTGTCTAATGCAAAATATATGATGTTTATATTCAAAATGATCATCAAATTATAAGAATTCCAGCAATGTAAATAATATTCTGACCGGGTAATTTTTATGAATTTTATGAGCTAAAACAAATATCTTCAGTTAATAAAAAAACAAATATATTCTTCACAGGGTAACAGATGGTCGGTCGGTCCCTCCCTCCCCCCCACCCAACACCAACCGTCCCAAGGAGATGTGTGGGAAACCAGAATACTTAATCTCTTTTGTAATAAATAAAAATCAAACTAAAGTTAGGATAATATAATTGACATTGCTGGATTCCTTGTAAGACCAGGAATATTTTGAATATAAATGTCATATATTTTGCACAAAAGATAACATATTTACTCAGAAAACATTTTATCTAAAATTTGTATATCTAATGCAAAATATATGATGTTTATATTCAAAATGATCATCAAATTATAAGAATTCCAGCAATGTAAATTATATTCTGACCGGGTAATTTGTATGAATTTTATGAGCTAAAACAAATATCTTCAGTTAATAAAAAAAAATATATATTCTTCACAGGGTAACAGATGGTCGGTCGGTCCCTCCTCCCCCCTCCCAACACCAACCGTCCCATGAGATGTAAAACCAGAATACTTAACTTTTGTAATATTAAAAACTTCAAACTAAAGTTAGGATAATACAATTGACATTGCTGGATTCCTTGTAAGACCAGGAATATTTTGAATATAAATGTCATATATTTTGCACAAAAGATAACATACTTACTCAGATTAAAAAATTTATCTAAGATTTGTATGTCTAATGCAAAATCTATGATGTTTATATTCAAAATGATCATCAAATTATAAGAATTCCAACAATGTAAATTATATTCTGACCGGGTAATTTGTATGAATTTTATGAGCTAAAACAAATATCTTCAGTTAATTAAAAAAACAAATATATTCTTCACAGGGGTAACAGATGGTCGGTCGGTCCTCCCCTCCCCCACCCAGCACAACCGTCCCAAGGAGATGTGTGGGAGAAAACCCAGAATACTTAACTTTTTTTACCAACCAAAGCAAAATCTCAAACTAAAGTTAGGATAATATAATTGACATTGCTGGATTCCTTGTAAGACCAGGAATATTTTGAACTCTCGTGTCATATATTTGCTAAAAGATAACATACTTACTCAGATTAAAAATTTTTATCTAAAATTTGTATGTCTAATAAAATATATGATGTTTATATTCAAAATGATATCATCAAATTATAGAATTCCCGGCAATGTAAAATAACATATTCTGACAGGTAATTTTTATGAATTTTTATGAGCTAAAACAAATATCTTCAGTAAATAAAAAAAAAAAAAATATATATTCTTCACAGGGTAACAGATGGTCGGTCGGTCCCTCCCTCCCCCTCCCAACACCAACCGTCCCAAGGAGATGTGTGGGAAAAACCAGAATACTTAACTTTTTTGTAATAAGTAAAATCTCAAACTAAAGTTAGAGATATATAATTGACATTGCTGCTTAGTTCCTTGTAGACCAGGAATATTTGAATATAAATGTCATATATTTTGCACAAAAGATAACATACTTACTCAGATTAAAATTTTTATCTAAAAATTGTATGTTTAATGCAAAATATATGATGTTTATATTCAAAATGATCACCAAATTATAAGAATTCCAGCAATGTAAATTATATTCTGACCGGGTAATTTGTATGAATTTTATGAGCTAAAACAAATATCTTAAGTTAATAAAAAAAAAAATAATTCTTCACGGGGTAACAGATGGTCGGTCGGTCCCTCCCTCCCCCCACCCCCCACCAACCGTCCCAAGGAGATGTGTGGGATAACCACTAAATTTTAATAAATAATACCTCAAACTAAAGTTAGGATAATATAATTGACATTGCTGGATTCCTTGTAAGACCAGGAATATTTTGAATATAAATGTCATATATTTTGCACAAAAGATAACATAGTTAATTTGAGAAAAAATTTTATCTAAAATTTGTATGTCTAATGCAAAAATATGATGTTTATATTCAAAATGATCACCAAATTATAAGAATTCCAGCAATGTAAATTATATTCTGGCCGGGTAATTTGTATGAATTTTATGAGCTAAAACAAATATCTTCAGTTAATAAATAAAAAAAAAATATTCTTCACACAGTAACAGATGGTCGGTCGGTCCCTCCCTCCCCCCCACCCCCCACCAACCCTCCCTACCAGATGTGTGGGAAAACCAGAAAATTTACCTTTTTAGTAATAAATAATACCTCAAACTAAAGTTAGGATAATATAATTGACATTGCTGGATTCCTTGTAAGACCAGGAATATTTTGAATATAAATGTCATATATTTTGCACAAAAGATAACATACTTACTCAGATTAAAAATTTTATCTAAAATTTGTATGTCTAATGCAAAATATATGATGTTTATATTCAAAATGATCATCAAATTATAAGAATTCCAGCAATGTAAATTATATTCTGACCGGGTAATTTGTATGAATTTTATGAGCTAAAACAAATATCTTCAGTTAATAAAAAAACAAATATATTCTTCACAGGGTAACAGATGGTCGGTCGGTCCCTCCCTCCCCCCCACCCAACACCAACCGTCCCAAGGAGATGTGTGGGAAAACCAGAATACTTAACTTTTTTGTAATAAATAAAATCTCAAACTAAAGTTAGGATAATATAATTGACATTGCTGGATTCCTTGTAAGACCAGGAATATTTTGAATATAAATGTCATATATTTTGCTAAGATAACATGCCTCCAGATTAAAATTTTATCTAAAATTTGTATGTCTAATAAAATATATGATGTTTATATTTAAAATAAATCATCAAATTATAAAATTCAGCAATGTAATAATATTCTGACCGGGTATTTTATGAATTTTATGGGCTAAAACAAATATCTTCAGTTAATAAAAAAGCAAATATATTAATACGGGTAACAGATGGTCGATTCGGTCCTCACTCCCCACCCAACACCAGCAAGTCCCAAGGAGATGTGTGGGGAAAACCAGAATACTTAACTTTTTGTAATAAATAAAATCTCTTAAAAACTAAAGTTAGGATAATATAATTGACATTACTGGATTCGCTTGTAAGACCAGGAATATTTTTGGTCATAAATGTCTTATATTTTGCACAAAAGAGAACATATCTACTCAGAGAAAACATTTTATCTAAAATTTGTATGTCTAATGCAAAATATATGATGTTTATATTCGAAATGATCATCAAATTATAAGAATTCCAGCAATGTAAATTATATTCTGACCGGGTAATTTGTATGAATTTTATGAGCTAAAACAAATATCTTCAGTTAATAAAAAAAAAAAATATATTCTTCACAGGGTAACAGATGGTCGGTCGGTCCCTCCCTCCCCCCACCCCCCACCAACCGTCCCAAGGAGATGTGTGGGAAAACCAGAATACTTAACTTTTGTAATAATAATACCTCAGATTAAAGTTAGGATAATATAATTGACATTGCTGGATTCCTTGTAAGACCAGGAATATTTTGAATATAAATGTCATATATTTTGCACAAAAGATAACATACTTACTCAGATTAAAAATTTTATCTAAAATTTGTATGTCTAATGCAAAATATATGATGTTTATATTCAAAATGATCATCAAATTATAAGAATTCCAGCAATGTAAATAATATTCTGACCGGGTAATTTGTATGAATTTTATGAGCTAAAACAAATATCTTCAGTTAATAAAAAAAAAAAATATATTCTTCACAGGGTAACAGATGGTCGGTCGGTCCCTCCCTCCCCCCCTCCCAACACCAACCGTCCCAAGGAGATGTGTGGGAAAACCAGAATACTTAACTTTTTTGTAATAAATAAAATCTCAAACTAAAGTTAGGATAATATAATTGACATTACTGGATTCCTTGTAAGACCAGGAATATTTTGAATATAAATGTCATATATTTTGCACAAAAGATAACATACTTACTCAGATTAAAAATTTTATCTAAAATTTTTATGTCTAATGCAAAATATATGATGTTTATATTCAAAATGATCATCAAATTATAAGAATTCCAGCAATGTAAATAATATTCTGACCGGGTAATTTGTATGAATTTTATGAGCTAAAACAAATATCTTCAGTTAATAAAAAAAAAATATATCTTCACAGGGTAACAGATGGTCGGTCGGTCCCTCCCTCCCCCCCAACACCAACCGTCCCAAGGAGATGTGTGGGAAAACCAGAATACTTAACTTTTTTGTAATAAATAAAATCTCAAACTAAAGTTAGGATAATATAATTGACATTGCTGGATTCCTTGTAAGACCAGGAATATTTTGAATATAAATGTCATATATTTTGCACAAAAGATAACATATTACTCAGAAAACATTTTATCTAAAATTTGTATGTCTAATGCAAAATATATGATGTTTATATTCAAAATGATCATCAAATTATAAGAATTCCAGCAATGTAAATTATATTCTGACCGGGTAATTTGTATGAATTTTATGAGCTAAAACAAATATCTTCAGTTAATAAAAAAAAAAAATATTCTTCACAGGGTAACAGATGGTCGGTCGGTCCCTCCCTCCCCCCCACCCCCCACCAACCGTCCCAAGGAGATGTGTGGGAAAACCAGAATACTTAACTTTTTTGTAATAAATAATACCTCAAACTAAAGTTAGGATAATATAATTGACATTGCTGGATTCCTTGTAAGACCAGGAATATTTTGAATATAAATGTCATATATTTTGCACAAAAGATAACATATTTACTCAAGAGTAAACATTTTATCTAAAATTTGTATGTCTAATGCAAAATATATGATGTTTATATTCAAAATGATCACCAAATTATAAGAATTCCAGCAATGTAAATTATATTCTGGCCGGGTAATTTGTATGAATTTTATGAGCTAAAACAGGCAGTCAGGCAGGGTGGAGGGTGGGGCAAATCTAAAAATAGCGTCTCGAGCCGGACACTCACCGCGTATATGATGAAAAAATCCGTGTTAAGTGAAAGTTCAGCTCTGGCGAGGCGGCACCGCGTATATGATAAAACGCGCTAAGTGAAACCGCGTTAGGCGGGGTAATACTGTAATCCCCAACCTACCTAACTCAGGAGACTTTTCCTTTGTTCTATGTGTTTCTCCCTTGTTTTGTTGTGTTAGTTGGCAGAAGAGGAACCTATAGTGTGTTTTATCCCAGCTGAGAAGAGATACGTAATTTGTGTATTATTGTGGGTAAAAATAAGTATATATTAAATGCATCAACCGAAAGCGTCAATTTGCCACCAGAGTTTAACAGTTAATTCTTGTATAATATTTCTGATAAACTTCCTACATGTTTATGTTTGATATAATTAATGTATGAATCTTTATATAATTTAGCTAAATGTCTTTCTCGTCAGAAATGGTCATTATGAATAAACTCATTTAGAAATACATCATTACTTTAGGAGGAAATCGGACAGATTTGCAACAGCCAATCAGGTGTAACTCTTGAGGAGGGGGCGGGGCATCTCTTCTCATCTGATAAAAAATGCACTATAGTCAAATCAGCTCCAAAATTTCATCTTATATTTCTCCAATGAGGGTTTTTACTTCATTTACCAGTGTGGCCGTTACACTTATGGAATATCATCTACGATCTCACCTCTCATTATTTATTACTGCATTATTTACTTTATTATTGTAAGTACATTTTATAACTATTTATATTTGCATAATAATTATAAATATAATATTGTATATGACAGCCAAGGCAACTTTTTGAATCACTCAGTTATTTCATATTCATTCCAAATTCAAATCGTTCAATTAATTTTTTGAGAAACATACGAATTAAGCCGAAGTATGAATTACAGCGATCCTATTCAATGAAAGTCCAAAAATTCATCATTTAAAATATTCTAAGTCCAAAAATTATTATAAGTCCAAAAATTAATCGTTAAGAATATTGTAAGTCCTAAAATTCATCATTTAAAATATTCTAAGTCCAAAAATTCATCGTTAAAAATATTCTAAGTCCTAAAATACATCATTTAAAATATTCTAAGTCCAAAAATTATTATAAGTCTAAAGATTCATCGTTTAAGATATTCTAAGTCCAAAAATTCAGCTTTAAAAATATTCTAAGTCTAAAAATTCATCATTTAAAATATTCGAAGTCCAAAAATTCATTGTTTAAAAATATTCTTAACTCCAAAAATGGCCAAATTTATTCCTGGGCATATTTTGAGTAATAAATTTTTGTGTGGTTTTAGAGGTGAAACATTTGTGTCATTCTTACGAGCTCCAGCTTGGCATCTGTGTATTATAAGACATAACGGACTACCTGGACGTGGGGAGAGTAACTCACTGGGCCCCTACTGAGTTACTCTTCCCACGGCCAGGTAGTCCGTTATGCTTGTATTTTTTTATATTATTGGTGAATGATAATTTGAAGGCCTTCCTCCGGAGACCCTTCCGATTATCTTTTACCAAATTTTTTCAACGTTATTCCTGGCAATGGCTAACTCAAAAGTAAAAAAAAAAAAAAAGGCCATTTTTCACTCAAATTTCGCAATTTTTAGCCATTTTTTCATAAAAAATGCTAATTTTTTTCACATTTTCAGCTATTTTTCTGTATTTTTAGCTATTTTTTTCAGGTTTAGGTTATTTTAGTTATTTTTTTTATTTATATATTTTATTTATATATATTTTTTATTTATATATATTTTATTTATTTATATATTTTTTATTTATATATATATATTTTTTTATTTTTAAATACAATATATACAATATATATATATATATACAATATATATTGTTTATTTTTCAAGTTTATATATTTTTCATTTGTATATAATGAATTAAGATTTTTTTCAAGTATTTCATTAAATTATTTTGCTTCAAAATCTGAAGCTGAACTTAGTCAATTTTCTGTAAAAGTTGAAAATGCTGGAAAAGGTTAATAAAGACGTAATGACATTTAGACATTTATTAATGGAAACTTAATGGCTCTATAAATTTGCAGGCCAGGGCAGCAAGCACAGGGCAGTCCAGGGCAGCAGCACACACAGAGCAGAGCCGTCCAGGGGAGCGGTAGTCCAGGGCAGCAGCACACACAGAGCAGAGCCGTCTAGAACAGCAGCATGCACAGAGCAGAGCCGTCCAGGGGAGCGGTAGTCCAGGGCAGCAGCATGCACAGAGCAGAGCCGTCCAGGGGAGCGGTAGTCCAGGGCAGCAGCACACACAGAGCAGAGCCGTCCAGGGCAGCAGCCAGCAAGCAAGCAAGCAAGCACAGAGCAGAGCCGTCCAGGGCAGCAGCCAGCAAGCAAGCACAGAGCAGAGCCGTCCAGGGCAGCAGCCAGCAAGCAAGTACAGGGAAGTCCAAGGCAGTAGCCAGTAAGCACAGTCTAGGGCAGCACGGCACTCCAGTGTTCAGAACAACATTTCTGTACAAAATAAAATGTAAAATTAATATTCAAATTTTTTAACCATAAAAATGTTTTAAATATAGTAATGACAAAATGAACTGTAGTGTTTTAGACAAAATTCCTTAACACTTGACAGAACCAAATTTATAAACTCAATAGAAAAATAAGAATTTTTGTTAATTTAAATTTTTCACCAAATGATCCTTGAGAACAAGTGTCTAGGGAATATTATCAGTAACTGTACAGCAACTTAACCTAAGTGTACAAGTTATGGTTCATATTAACTAAACTATAAAAACCAAAATCCTTTCATTACAAAACTTACCCACAAGTGAGTTTAGTTTAACCATAATAGTTATTGATGCTTAACTACAATATTTCCTGTATCTTTGGTTCATAGTTTTGTTAATATATTTTAAATGTTTTCTTTCAATGACTTGACCCAGAACTTATTGATTTGTGATGAATATTTTTACTTTACGTCAATGAATTCCTCGAGTGGGTCAGTCACAGGTCTGGTACAGTATTACAAGTGAATGTTGCTAAGAGTACTTTATTATTTACTAAACATATTCATCTTGTAGGTAACTTTATGTACTTTACTGAATTAAAGTCAAGCATAAACATGACCAATAATTATTTCTGGTGTTATAAATTTGATGTATTAAACGATTGGTTGAGAAGTTATAAGTAGTTACGGCCAGAGGCCAGTTTTGGGGCTTTTAACTTAGGTCAATTGTTATAATATTCCTGTCATCAATAAAGGATCATAGGTACAGTCAGGATCAAAAGTGTTGAACACATGGCAATATCTGTCATCTACTCGAGTTATATGTTTGGGATATACTGTACTAATAACACAACAGTACTATCATTTTATGCCTGAACCACAAAATAGGACTAAACTACTTAATACAAAAGATCTTCGGTACTTACATGCCAAATACTGTCAAGTGTTCAGCACTTTTGACCAAGACTGTACATCAATTCTAGCCCCATAATCCCCTTTCAATATTCTCGACCCTTTACACATTTTCTCTTATATATAAATTTAAGTATAATTTCTCCATTACTTTCTATTTTGTCTTGAAATTTATAGCACCAAGAAATCTAGTATGGTCATTGAATATCCCAGAGCAATTTGTTTGCCTTTGGTTTTAAGGATAAACTGGCAGAGAAATTCCAATCCGAGAGTTGGAAAAGTTCATTTTGACACAGGCCGATAAAGTAAACTTAACTCCCCTCAAGTGATCATTCCGAGGCTATTTTATATATAATATCTTGTTTTTTGTGTATTTTTACATCAACTGAACTTGTTATATTCTTTACCTGAGGTAGAGAGGAGGGGTGGATGGCTGGGTCTGGGCTGTATCACCTGCTTCCTTTAGTTATGTTGTGAATCACTTGCCATCCTGATATTGGAGGAGAGAAGCCTGGTACAGCAGTACAAGTGAGGCAAGAGGTGTGGTACAGCAGAGTGCACACCTCTCCTTGACAAGGTCCAGAACCTACTGGAAGTAAAGTCACAAGTTATTACCTATAAAAAGTTTCAAGTAAAATATTTTCACAATACTAATTTATCCTAATACAGTATTGTATAACATGACCCTAAAATGAAGGTTTTATCCTCTATGGAAGTACCACATTAATCCACTTAATCTAGTACAGTGATCCCTCGGTTAACGAATTACCTTCCATAGGATTCTTAACTTCGGTTCACGAACATTCCCTCGATTAATGAAGTCCTTACGAGCGCCCCTCAACATGTTTTCGCTTGCACACTAGCTATCGTATTAATCCGCCAATACAGTAATCGGTTCTAGGGCTTAAATTCCTTACTATTTTAGTAAATATCAAGAAGTTTGTACTATTCAATAATTTCAAAAGTCTTGTATTAAAATGGTGCCATGGGGTGACTTCTCTTCCACCCTAATGCCTTCTCTTCTCCCTTCTCCTCCACCCCCATCATCATCATCCAGGAGCCTTCTACATACACACCTCAAAGTAAGTGTACTACCTTTTTTGTTGACTTTAGGCAATTTTCCGTGAGCTGGAACCAATTACCCAAAAACCCATTGAAACAATGGTTTCGGCTAACGAGCAACGTTCTAGAACGAATTGTGCTCGTTAACCGAGGGACCACTGTACAGTAATTGAAGAACAACACATTAGTAATGCACCATTAATAACCAGATTCAAAACTCCCAATAATCTGCTGCCAGAGTTAATGCTATAATTTAGGGCAATTTTATCATGCAGGTAAAACAGTTAAGTCACTATATATAGTCTCACCACCAAAGCCAGACTATAAACAAAGTATCGGCCAAATACAGTATTTAAATAAAACAAACTTGCCGTTAGTATGTTCATCAATGTTAAATAACCCGGCCCTCGCCTAGTGTTGGTAAACCAGCCAAGGTGCCCGGGAAAGTCCTTACTATTGATGTGAAAATGAAAGCAATAAGAGTCGGGTCAGAGCAGCATCGGGACAACAGATAAACCAGACCAAGACCAGAAAATATTATCTTGCGGTGTTACTAAATTAATATTTATTTATTATCGAAGTTAAAGTCTCCTCGTGACGGCCATTTTTGTTGTATTATCCTCAAGTGGTCTTCATCAGCTTAATGTTTACTTGTACAGAGATGGTGGTGTTAAAGACTAGCATTTCTAAGCAACAGCGACTTTCTAATATTTAAGACTTATTTTGGAACATTTATTCATTATTTACTCATTCTTTAATAAAATGGGATTTAAATCATGGTATTTATCATTTTGACTAATTTTGTTATAAAAACTCCTCTCCAGCCTCAACAACCTATGTCGTTCATTCTAAGAGTTATGATACTGTAGCAGGTCGTTCTTGGTTCTGATTTGGGTAATGTTGGTCAACAAAATATCTAATGTACTTTACCGATGTTACAGTATATAAAACAATCTTATCAGTGACAGTCTTTACCAGATTATTTTTCTCTTCACATTAAACAAAAGCTACTTTGTCTGGCCTGTTAATATATCCATTACCTTACAATGAAGTGCTATAGACAGACTTCCACAGAGGACACTGCCATGTTATCCAATAAAACATTATGATCAGCGGCCAAGTGTAAACTTCCCATAATAAGTGAACAGATTACAGTAACTGGTTTCCGTAATTACTGTATTTTGCCGATAATAAAAATGATCGAGTAATTTATTAACCCAAAACAGCAAAATGGCATCAACTAATACTTTGTTTACAGACACTGATTATTCAGCAAAATATTGATATTATCTGTAGCGGATATCAATTCATTGGTGCATCCCAAGTATTGTTCAGTGCAAATACTCTATTGATATTTACACTTAGAAGAGTTAACTAGACAATGCAGTCCATGGGTTACAATTATGTTCTTTGTCAAGAGTTTAGAGTAGAAAACACAATGAGAGATGACCTGTACTGTACCTAACCTGACTTGTGTCTCTGGTGCATCATGAGTCAGGTTACCAGAAGAACTCTTGTGGTCATCATCCTGGAATGAATAATTATTACTTAAAACTTAATTTAAGTATTTCCAGGAACAATATCTTAGTATATTAAGGAACACCTGTGAACTAGTTTACTGAGTACATGAAGCATTACACAGCACAACTTAAGCACCAGATATGAAAGGTGGAGAAAAACGTAAAGTAACACAGCCTTATTTTTACCATAGGTCTAACAGTAGTGATATAAACATTGATAAATAAGCTTTGATACAGTGTACAGTATTATGTAGTCATCTCCCTGATTATACTGTTAACTGCCCCCTTCAATGTTTCATACAACTGTACAGTACTAGATTATTGATGACCACTATGCAAGGTATCTGTTAGTGAAGAAAAGGTTTATTAAGAACTGTTGGTATGAGTAAGGCAGAGTAACAACACTTTCTCCATCAACTTATTTTAAGAATGTGGCAACATTAAAAAAAAGTAACTCAAAATAATCAAAACCAAGTTAAAATTTGAAGAAACTAACATTTACAATTATGTGTTAGACTAATCCAAGGACTGTGTACAAACATCAACAAGCCATCAACCCAGAACATTAATTTACAATTCTTTACAACTACATAAAGTTTCTTGTACAGTTTAATAAATAACTAGTTAAAAAAACTTTAAATTCCACCATCTATAACAGGTAATCCACATTCTTCACCTGGTATAAAGTTTATATAGAATACAAGTATAGTATTTCCCTGCTAACCTGACCTATAAGCCACGCCCCTCTTCTATCCTTATAGCTCATTGGTTCCCGAGCATTTTACCTCCCCGGACTGTGTATACAAGCCTGTATTTATATCAACCTTTTATAATAAATATTTAACATTTTCTAACATCCTCTGAAGAGCTAACGACTTGAGATCATTTACATTATAATAGTCCAGATAGTTATTATTTTATATATTAAGAGGTCTGTTTACCTATTGTCAACAGTTTGGATTTTCTATTTACCAATCAGCTGTTAGTATAGAAGAGGGGCAGGGCCTACGGGCCAGGTTAGTGTAGCAATAGTAGTTACCTGTATTAAGTATGGTTAATATATTAATTACAGTTAACTGTATTAAGTATAATTACCTGTATTAAGTATAGTTACCTGTATTAACTGAACTGGGAACAACATATTGGACAAACTGAGAACTATAGATGCAGGCAAGTCAATAATGCCAAGGCTGACGGCAGTTATTTAACTTAAGAGGGATCCAGTTACTGTCAGGACCTTAGAGCCAGCCAAGTGAAGGTACTTGAAGGAATATGAATATAAATGACAATTAAACTAAAGGTAAGAGACTTAATCTTTGTTGGATGTATTATAGATCACAGAACTGCAGTTTATTAAGCCAGGTCAGTTTACAGGCATCAATACTCAACACAGCAAATGGGTGACTCACTGGAGGAATGAAATCACCGAGAAACAGAAATGCAAACGCTGTTGAATATAGCCAGTTAAGTAAACTATTGGAGTGATAAAATATACTGTATACTGCAGATCAAACCCACTGACTCATGAATACAGAGACCATTCAGATTGTAGAAAGACTGAGTAAGATTGCCAGTCTGATTCCAAATGAGGTCAAGGCAAAGTCCCAAAAGCTTTCTAAGCGTGGGCACATCAGACCCATGACAAGATCGTAGTTACTCGGATCAGGGCAAGACCAGAGGCATCAAATAGTGTTCACCAGAGGCTGCAAACCTCCATGTGTTTGAGGAGTAACAACACAGTATTGTTCTCAGTCAAGTATTAAAACAAATCATCAAAACTAAAGGTACATAGAGCCCTGATGGGGAGCTTCCAGTGTTAAAGACTTAGGCAGTGAGCTCCCTAAATCTTGTTGTATAGAAGCATAAACAAGCAAGACGTCTCCCAATGACTTGAAAATGGCATTTGTAAGTCCTATATTGAAACATAACGTATGAATGAATAATTACAGTGCTGTATAGACCAATGAGTGACCGGCATATTGTGTAAAGGATAGCCAATTGGTTTATGCCATTGTCCAGCTTATAGGCAGGCACGGGGGGTGACTCGAGACAAGTTTATATACCTGTAATAGGGCATTACTTAGTCTAGAGTTCATAACTAGCAGAAGCCCGCCCCACTACAGGTCACAACATATGGTTAATGACAAGCCCAGAAATCTTTGGGCAATTTGTTTTTATCGAGTCGTTTACTGTTGGAATTTTGTGACTACAGTACTGTACTTGCCAACAGTAACAGCCAGCACTTGCCAATAGTGTAACAGAGCCAGTACATGCCATGTCCAGATGCAATCGACCACACCTTGACCCCAGCTGCAAAGTTAATGCAGCAGACTTGACATTTTACTATAGAACACACCGTCATTTTTCGTTAACCACCCATCACCTTTTAACGAGCTTCTCTTACCATTTAATAGATCGAGAAACTAATGTATACTTTAATTTAGCGGCATTCCAAAATTAAACACGATATCCACGATTTATTTGTGGTAGTGTATTTTAATTTGATGTTATGGTGACAACGTCGCTCTCGTTCGTAAAATACTAAAAAGAACACCAAACAAACCTTTGAAAACCAGACCTAATGTTTCCTACCTTGAGAAAATGTTAGGAATCGCTTAATTTATAAATCCCTCATCATACCACCTAATAAACACCAAAAACGTGAATAAGATAAACTTTTACCTTTGGATTTTTAGAAGTGCAAACGTTAGGTTAGGTTTTATAAGAGCTGTTTGGTGTAATTTATAGTATTTTACCCCACATTTCCCTCTACTTTAAAGCCCTGCCCACTTTAAACAAACAAATATTGCTAGTAATCTCCCCTACATCGTTGGGGTGGGAATAAAAGAAGTGATTCGCCTCAAAGATAAATTAAGAATCTTCCAAATCAAGAAAACTAGAGAAAAAAATACATGGAAAAAGGTGATTGGTAGTTAACGAAAATGCATCTAATAAACTTACCTCAATAAATAAGGTGCTGTACTATCCACGCTGACGACCACTGATGCACCAAACTGGCCTTTAATACAACAACAACTGGATCCATCATCTGTAAAGAAAAGATAACTAATATCAGTACATTGGCTGTCCTCAGGTTTTGGTAAGAGAATTTTTTTTTTTTTTTTACTTATTCAGTTTTTACTCAAATCTGACCTTTATTTCATTAGCAAATTATCGGTTTCTGCAAAAAATGAACATTAATTTTTAACAAACTGCCGATTTGCACAAAAAATTAAGTCAAATTTGAGTAAAACGCCAAAAATACACAAACCAAAGGATCCAACCCACCCACCTACCTACCCTAACCAAGTGACTAAGACCTCGGGTGAACATGGCGGGAACCTATGGACAGCCAAAGTTCCAGTGTTACCGTAAATCTTACGAGTAACAAATACTTTTAAGGTAAATCCTGTAACATACAAGACCAAGACAGTCACGTGGGTATGAACACCGCCACTATGAACACCGCCACTATGAACACCGTCACTATGAACACCGTCACTATGAACACCGCCACTATGAACTGGACAAAACTTAATCGTATTTCATTAATTTAAATAAAATCATCGAGCCAAAATTTTTAAGTATTCTTTAAGGTAACTTGTCAATGTGAGAGTTAATGACCATTAACCTATGCTTGTTCACTAGTGCTCCTTGTACCATTTAAGTATTTCCTTTTAAAATAAATCAGTACAAATAAATAACCTTAATATATCGTCCTTTACACAAGTATAAATTTAACCAATTAAATACATTAAAAATAAAACTTACTATCAAACGTAGTTGCATCCCACCTGCGACGCCTTCCCTAGCAACCAAATGAGCGGCGTCACCAGATGCTACCGTATCCTAGCAACCGAGCCAAAGACCGGTTACTTCTCGGGTTTTCCCAACATGACTCATAGATGACTCACGGCTGCTGGGTATATAAGCTCTGTCTCTCCATTGAGATTCATTCTGGCCTCACTTCTACAACACGCAACACCCCCTCCTCCGCCGCTGCCTGGCGGCCCTCACCTCTCCTCCGCCTGCCTGGCGGTCCTAGCTCCTGCCAGCGAGCATGGCAACCCACCAGCTGTCCTCTGAGCTTCCTCACCAACCAGCTTTCTCATTCTGGCCATTCTTCTTGAACACGCAACACCTACTCCAGCAAGCTCCTCGCTGTCCAGCTTTCATTCAACCAGGAGGCCAGCAACAGGCAACATCTTCTCTAACGAAGCTCCTGCACATCTACCTCCTTCAACACGCTACTCACCGAACGTCTCCACTGAGCAGCTCCTCACCACACGGCACCTCCAGCACCAGACTGTCTATCATATAACTTGTATTATACAAGAAAACCACCTTAGAGTTTCCATCCATCCTGAGTGCTAGACAACATTATACCACGAATTCCTACAAATGGTGACTCCCGGAGATTAGCACTCACACAGGATGGAGGAAACACTGATCACGCTCCCGGTCTTCAAGCAGCATAGAAGAATGGCTTATCCACACAGAAGCAGCTCTGTTACTCTAAGCAGACACCAGCTCCTCTTCCTGCCCCAAGCACCACATCCTGACGACCCCAGCACACCCGTCCTGCCTCAGACGCCGACCCCGGCCCAGCAGTAACCCCTGCCGCCCCTGCCGCGGCCTCTGTTCCTGAGTGCGGACCCACCCCTCTCTTTCTCCCTCAGGTACTCCTGCTGCTGTCGTGGACCCAGCTGCTGTCACGAGCCCTAATCCGCTTCTGCTGACGCAGCCCCTGCTCCTGACCCAGGCCCACACACCCCAGCAGGCGTATCTGACGACTCAGTACCTGCCGTGAGAAGCACACAACATTCATTGCCTCCACACACCCTCTTCTCCCTCAGGTACTCCTGCTAATGTCCTGCACCTGCTGCTGTCGTGGACCCAGCTGCTGTCACGAGCCCTTATCCGCTTCTGCTGAGCAGGCTGGTCCTGACCCAGGCCCACACACACACCCCAGCAGGCGCATTTGAGACCCTGTACCTGTCGTGAGGGAAGCACAACTCATCGCCTCCACACACCCCTTTTTCTCCTTCTCCCACAGATAGTGTGTATATTGACAGTCGTAATCAGCGACCAGGCTCATTCACGCCATCGCGTTCTCACATGAGGCATGCACACCGGTCTGCCTCACATGTGCTAAGCAACTCTACAGACAACAAGTCTCCTACACCGCCTGGAGGGAAGGGGAGTATTGTAGTGGACGTCTCCCCTACAAACTGCGTGGTTGCACCCACCTCGGCGCCTTCTAGCAACCAAACGGCGGGCGTCCAGATGCTACTGTATCCTAGCCGAGCCAAAGACGGTTACTTCTCGGGTTTTCCCAACATGACTCATAGATGACTCACGGCTGCTGGGTATATAAGCTCTGTCTCTCCATTGAGATTCATTCTGGCCTCACTTCTACAACACGCAACACCCTCCTCCGCGCTGCCTGGCGGCCTCTCCTCCGCCTGCCTGGCGGTCCTAGCTCCCGCCAGAGCATGGCAACCCAGCTGTCCTTCTCTGAGCTTCCTCACCAACCAGCTTTCTCATTCTGGCCATTCTTCTTGAACACGCAACACCTACTCCAGAAGCTCCTCGCTGTCCAGCTTTCATTCAACCAGGAGGCCAGCAACAGGCAACATCTTCTCTAACAGCTCCTGCACATCTACCTCCTTCAACACGCTACTCACGAACGTCTCCACTGAGCAGCTCCTCCCACAGCACCTCCAGCACCAGACTGTCTATCATATAACTTGTATTATACAAGAAAACCACCTTAGAGTTTCCATCCATCCTGAGTGCTAGACAACATTATACCACAATTCCTACAAGAAGACCGACAGCACCTCCGCCTCTGTGTCTGTATTGAAACTGAAACGCCACCTTCAATCATCTCCGTCTACTATTCTTGCCAAAACCTTATCCGAATAAGGTAATCTTAAAATATATCCAACCTTAATAGAACATACAACATTTAATAAAAAATTTAGGTTAAATGAATTAATATCGTAATAAAGAAAAGAAACAATAAGAAAACCTCTACGGAAAAATAAACAGAAATAATAATAATACTGTACATTACTCTAAATTGTTCAGCCGGATAAACTTGTGTAGGACGGAAAGTTACGTCTATATCGATAAAAAATGTGATATTTTACATCATCCTAGGCGCCATCTGTTGAGCTGACCATTACTATGAGAAACGCTTTAAATATGGTATTACTCATTATCACGTTTGTTTTTGAATTTGAGTTTCACCCGTAGATGATGTAAACAAACCATAGTATTTGTGAAAAGCCATAGTATATGTAAATAAACCACAGTATAAGTAAACAACCCATAGTATATGTAAACAGAGCAACGACGCACAGTGCTCACTACCTGCCATCTATTGAGCTGATCCAGCAGTTGTAAGAGCTAATGACCACAGCGATTCATTAGATTCCTGTCTTTCGTATATAGTCTTTGGTGTGTTGACCAATCGAGCTGCTCACATTACTGATTTACTTAATTATATCATAATACTTTAATATGACAAGCACATTTACTTTTATTCTGATAATATAATACTTTTAACTAAACCTTACTCAGAGAACTTTCGTGGGAAATATAAACGAAATACTTCCCAACTACAATAATGGTAGTTACCGACCTTACTGGGTGGTTATCATGATTATATATATATATATATATATATATATATATATATATATATATATATATATATATATATATATATATATATATATATATATATATATATATATATATATATATATATATATATATATATATAGTTAGAATTCACTTAACGCGTCAATTGAACCCAGAGGGTCCTGCTATGAACAACAGAACATATGGGATTAATTCCAGTAGAAACCGGCCCGACCCCAAATTCCACTTTTTGAAGGCACATACCTATGTTGTAGTAAAATAACATCTTAATTTTATGATGGTACATGCACACAATTAATACTTAAGAGAAATACAGTCGCCAGTTAATGTCCATTCAAATAATGGACTCAACTCCCTCCCCTCTCACACTACACTGCCGGCTCTTCCCTCTCAGAGAAATTTTTGGGGAAAACCACTAAATTTTAATAAATAATACCTCAAACTAAAGTTAGGATATAAATTGACATTGCTGGATTCCTTGTAAGACTAGGAATATTTTGAATATAAATGTCATATATTTTGCACAAAAGATAACATAGTTACCAAAAATTTTTATCTAAAATTTGTATGTTTAATGCAAAATATATGATGTTTATATTCAAAATGATCACCAAATTATAAGAATTCCAGCAATGTAAATTATATTCTGACCGGTAATTTGTATGAATTTTATGAGCTAAAACAAATATCTTCAGTTAATAAAAAAAAATAATCTTCACGACTAACTATCTGTCAATCAAAGTACCCCACCTTGCCTCTTCCAACCGCGGGTCAGTCCCAACCTCCCCCCACCCCCACCAATCCTCCTTCCAGAGTTTTTAACATTTAGTATTAAATAATACCTCAGATTAAAGTTAGGATAATATAATTGACATTGCTGGATTTTGTAAGACCAGGAATATTTTGAATATAAATGTCATATATTTTGCACAAAAGATAACATAGTTAATTTGAGAAAAAATTTTATCTAAAATTTGTATGTGTAATGCAATATATATGATGTTTATATTCAAAATGATCATCAAATTATAAGAATAGCAATGTAAATTATATTCAGACCGGTAATTTGTATGAATTTTATGAGCTAAAACAAATATCTTCAGTTAATAAAAAAAAAAATTCTTCACAGGGTAACAGATGGTCGGTCGGTTCCTCCACCCCCCACCAAGCCCAGGAGATGTGTGGGATAACCACTAAATTTTAATAAATAATACCTCAAACTAAAGTTAGGATAATATAATTGACATTGCTGGATTCCTTGTAAGACCAGGAATATTTTGAATAAATGTCATATATTTTTGCGCAAAAAGATAACATAGTTACTCTGAGAAAAATTTTTATCTAAAATTGTCTAATGCAAAATATATGATGTTTATATTCAAAATAATATCCAAATTATAAGAATTCCAAGCAGTATTATATTCTGTGGTAATTTGTATGAATTTTATGAGCTAAAACAGGCAGTCAGGCAGGGTGGCTGGTGGGGCAAATCTAAAATAGCGTCTCGTGAGCCGGACACTCACCGCGTATATGTGGAAAAAATCGTGTTAAGTGAAAGTTCAGCTGGCGAGCACGCATATATATGATAAGCAGCGTTAAGTGTAAGAAACAGTTAGTAATACTGTATGATGATATATATATATATATATATATATATATATATATATATATATATATATATATATATATATATATATATATATATATATATATACTGTATATATATATATATATATATATATATATATATATATATATATATATATATATATATATATATATATATATATATATATATATATATATATATATACAGTATATATATATATATATATATATATATATATATATATATATATATATATATATATATATATATATATATATATATATATATTATATATATATATATATATATATATATATATATATATATATATACAGTGGGTATGCTATAACGAACGGATCCTACTACGAATATTCCTATAACGAACGGTTTTACCTATAAAATTGAGAATGCTATAACGAACGCAACTCCTACAACGAACGCGGATGAATACGGGACTATTTCGCCTGGCGCATGAATATTGTTGTACCGCGACCCACAACAAGAGCGTCAGGCGCCATCTTTGTCTCATTGTGTAGCCAGTGCACCACTGTTATTTTTGAAATTTCGTCTTTTGATGTGGAAATTCGCGTTATTTGTATAACTATTTTGTTATACAAGTATACAATTGTAACAATGAGTCGTCCAAAGCGAGTGAGAAAGCTAATAACCCTTGAAACTAAGAAAGAAATTGTAAAGAAACGTGAGAATGGAAGAAGCATTGCGAAACTTAGTGATGAATATGGGATGGCTAAATCGACTATATGTACGATTTTGAAGAATAAAGAGGAGTTAAAAACTGTGCAAGTGGCTAAGGGAATCTTTAGACTTAGCAAAGCAAAGTGTAATGTGATTGAAGAGATGGAAAATTTACTCTTAGTGTGGATAAAGGAGAAAGAAATGGCAGGTGGTAACATTAGTGAAGCTATAATTTGTGAGAAGGCTAAACAATTGTTTGAGGACCTTAAAGCCAAGACTCCCAGTGGAAGTGATAGTGATGTGCCAGTGTTTAGGGGTACCTGCATGCTGAATAACACTAAGGTAAGATAAAGTACCGTATTTTTTACATTTTCCACAGAATTTTTTCAGTGTTAAGTGGTTGTATTTGGGGGCCTGGAACGGATTAATCCTATAACGAACGAATGCTATAACGAACGAGGTTCTGGAACCAATTACGTTCGTTATAGCATACCCCACTGTATATATATATATATATAATATATATATATAATATATAATATATATATATATATATGGGGAAGATTAATAAAAAAAATTTTTATGAAATGAACAACACTTACTGAATACTGTACAGTGGTCTAATCAGGTTTGCTTTAAGCTTACTGAGAACTAAGACACTTGAGTATGTAAACAGACTGGGGCTGATCAGGTGTTGCCACATTCATTAGGTTTATTTTATTTATTGATTCAGTATTTATTCTCATATGATTGGCCTCTTATGGTTTATGGTTCATCGTGATTAATATAACGTCTTCATTAATAGAAAAAATACAATACTATATGTAATTTGTAATATGACTTGAAATTAAAAGGATAAGCTGTATCAGAAGGTTATTTACTCAAGATCCGTTAGTGTGAGAGCTTTCAGCAGACCAGCTTACAACAGGGGTCACTATAACACACTGTGTAGTATTTGATATGGAAAAACCTGTTATGAAAACAAAGGTAAGCACTGGGAAGCTTTACTCAACTTAATGCAACATCAGTATCCATAGATCTGTAATAAACAGGATAAACAGGAATTACAAATTAAGAATGACTAAGCTTCAAGTAACAGAATTGGCTATACACAAATAAACATAACATAAGAAATATAAGAGAACTTCAAACAATATAATCTAGAGCACTTAACCAACTAGGCATAACACGGCATTCACCCTGCCTTTAAAACAACCATCAGCATACAATTACAGTGCATAATTGCCCAGATAGGACGGCATATGTCTGGAACGCAGCGCGCGACGGGGAGGGGGCTGAGTTGGTGATGCATCTGGCTGCCAATTTCCCGTGGTCTGCCATTTACAGCTGCTCGTCCCTCTCAGCTACCGGGTGTTCATTGAGACATTCATCTAAACTTTGTATAGGAACACGTTCACTGCTGGCCTTGTCTTGAAGTGTCTCTGTGCTTGATTCAACACCTTTGGGCGCGAGATGGTGCAGAAACACTGTGGTTTCCTCTCCATCTGGAAATCTGATGCTCACATATTGCGGATTACATCAAGTAATTCCACCTCGTCCACCAATGCATCATATTTACTGTAACACTTTGCACTTGAGATACACAGGCTTTTGAGTCATTAACCAGGTGGGTATTGCCCATCCACTGGCCGATCTCCGTTGGTAGTCAAACATCCGTTCGAGAGGAGTGGTATTAGTGGCAGTTGACAGCAGCGAGCGAATGCAGTGGAGAGCATCCCTGAGGACATCTTCCCAATGAGTAGTAGGTAGATTTCTGGATTTCAGGGCGTGTCACCGCTCTCCAGATGATGCCATTATAGAGCTCCACTTGACCATTGCCCTGGGGGTGGAATATCCCAGCCTATCTCTGATTGTCCCAAGCAAATCATCTGGCGATGGGTATCCCAAGTCCTTTCCTGATTTAAAAAACTTAGGAAATCAGTGATGAAAGCTTTAACTTCTACTGTCAAAAGTTTTCATCTTTCTATGCCTCTTTTTGGCACCAGCACCCAGCAATCAAATACACATGACGATACCAGATAACTAATTTATTTATACTGTACCTACATTAAAGACATAACCGTATAATTATATTAACTTTATACTCACATTAAAATGATCTTCACAACAGTAGAAGCAGTGCTCTTGGGAAACTTCTCTTCATTTCCCTTGGTACTAAGACGAATATGTTTCCTGGTGTGGCTCTGTCTGTACTCTTACACATTGGAGCAAAGCACCAACTAGGCCTTTTTCTTTCTTGAGCATTATTTTTGGTCAAAGGTGGCTGCCAAAGTGTGCAGATCAACTGCATAATTCCCGCCCTTGCTTCACCACCAAATGGTGACGTCACAGCTAATCACTGGGCGTTTTGCAGTCACATGACTTCTGAGCAACTTTAACCCTTATTCTTCATACTGTTTGGCATATTTTATTAGAAAATATGGTTACCATAGTGAAATTCAGCATATTTTTTACTAGAAGTAGTTTTTTTTTTAAACATGGAGACTTAAATTGTCTATTGTAGTACATCTGAATTAAATAATTATCCATGTGGGTCTCTAATATTATTTTAATTCTAAATGGTAATAAAAAACCCTGTGATACAGCATGCCCTTCAAATTCGCGGGGATTAGGTTCTCAAAATGGCTCTGAATAACATTTGCTGACTTGGGGGGGGTATATTTTTACTTGTGTACAAAGAAATGTATATTCCCTTTACAGTCTCTCCTCGACTTACGACGGGCTTCTGTCGCGATGACCAGGTCGTAAGTCAAAAAGGCGAAAATAATACGTATTAATTGTAAAATGGGTGTCTCCTTTTCTTCTCAGCACCACGAGAACTCTCACTTTTATGCTTGCCAGCCATTTTAAAGGGAATTACAAACGAAAATTTTGTCAGTACACAGCGCGATCACTAACGTCGGGACTAGAAAATAAGTAATTTGAAAAATATTTTATACGAAAACGGCGGTTGTAAGTACGGGTAGTCGTAAGTCGAGGAGTACAGTGGTCCCTCGGTTAACGAACACAATTCGTTCCAGAAGGTCGTTCGTTAACTGAATCCATTGTTTCAATGGGATATTGGGTAATTGGTTCCAGCTCACCGAAAAATACATACAAAGTAAAAAAAATGCAGTAAAGTACACTTACTTTGAGGTATGTATGTAGAAGGCTCCTGGTTGATAATGATGATGGGAATTAGAAGTGGGGGTGGAGGAGAAGGGAGAAGAGAAGGAAGTGGGGGTGGAAGAGAAATCACCCCATGCTTGATGCCGTCATTTCACCAATAAAATTTTAAGTTCACTTGGTGTAATTCAAGATTATTTTCTTTAAATCAACACTGCACTGCACTATAAATTGTCAATATATTAAATAAATTTCAGAATGACCAATAATTGTACTGTAAAAACATAAAAATACTGTGTTCAAGAGACCTACAAGCAAGATGTTTCCTCCACTGAACAGACACACAAACTGACGCCATGGTGGGTGAGTGAAGTGGCTGATGGGCGCACCAAATACTAGTTCCCTGTACTGCAATTATGTTAAATAAGTGTTAAAATGACTAATAATTTAAATGTAAAACTTGGGAAAATATTGAATAACACAACCTTCTTGATATTTACTCCAATGGAAACGAATATAAGCCCTAGAACCGATTACTGCATTGGCGGACTAATATTCCAGCTGGTGAGCAAGCAAAAGAACATGTTGAGAGGAATTCGCTAACCGAATTTTTTTCGCTAACCGAATTGAAGATTCTTATGGAAGGTAATTCGTTAACTGAAATTTCATTAACTGAGGCGTTTGTTAACTGAGGGACCACTATACCTGTATATGTTTGCCCTTAAGACATTTATTTATTTTACCTGTATTGTATATATATGTGTGTGTGTATAGACACACACACACAAAATACATACATATGAATAATAATGGGAAAATCCTCTCAAAAATAATTAAAAAAATTTTTTATTAAAAATGTTGAGTCTACCATCAAGTCCACTCAGTACTTTATTGATAACAAAGCACAAAGTAAAATTGAGGGTAGACTCAACATTTTTAATAATTTTTTCTGATTATTTGTAAAACGATTTTCCCATTATTATTTATTTGTATGTGTTTTGTGTGTGTGTGTGTGTGTGTCTACACACACACACATATACAGTATATATACAATACAGGTAAAGGAAATTACTGTCTCTAGAACGAATGGCTCCCAGTCCAGGCCGCAAAAATGCCAGCAACTTTCAAACTACCCTTACACATTCTTTGGTAAATCCAGGGTGTCATCTGCGAATAATAGACCGTGAAATAAAAATCCGCGAATTATCCGAGCGTACTGTACTCTATGCTGTGAGAAATAAGACAAGAAAATTAGATTTTATTTTGTGGAATAATGTAGAAAGGAAAATATCATCTACTAATGTATAAAAGAAAAAAAGAACAGTATCTGTTCATGAACATGAGAGCTACATAGAAATATATCCAAGACAATTGGCATGGTGGCATCATAATCACCACCTATTGTATAATGGCAGGGTAATATATAGGGGCTGTTCAAGGATCACATCCCATGGAAGAAAAAAAAAATGTGCCCCTTTGAACTTTCTGGTTGCATCCGCCCCCTCCGTGTATAACCCTGATTATGGGCCCAGCCCATCTGCCCCCTCCTCCCCCAGTATGCCACTGGTGTACACTAATTGACATTACATCACATCCTCGTTGGACCTCCTCCCTCTAGTATACTGGAAGAAAGCCCTTTGCCCTATTCTTCCTTTCAGAATAACAGCTACAATAAGGAGTGAACAGACTAACTCTGGTAGTCCCAGCCACTCACAATGGCCTTGTGAGGTGAGTGCATTACATGAATTATCTAGTGATGGGTAACTGGCAATAAAACCAATCCTATATGTTACTACAATCTAGCACAATGTTTTGGTGCATATAATCCTTGTTGATACTCTACCTTTCACTTTAAGGATATTGAAAGAAATATAAATTTAGATAGTACATTACCATTCCAGCATGACAGTACAACACTGTTAACACAATAATACCTCACATAGTCTAATAACATTCTTAATAATAGCAAAAAGCTATCTTTGACTATGTATACATTTATGAAAGTACATAATACCATATAGCAAAATACAGCATTAATCAGAGCACATATAACACATAACCCACATGCTCCTTTAGTCAACTGTTGACTGAACGGCCCTTCAACATTGCCCAATCACAGTAAAGCCACAAAAGGAATTTTCCATCTCACTTTCAACATCATTATCACTCTTGCACTGTTTTAAGTTAACTTTTACATTTTCAGTTTCAATGCACAATTTTGTTTTCAGTTAAACCACTTAGGCCAATGTATACTGAGATTCCTCATGACAAATGGAACTATTTCCTTGGGCTCTAAATTATACTACTGGAGAACTAGGTCAAGAGCTCATTCGATTTTCAATGTTAAAAAATTCTTAAATTTGGTCAAAAAATCTTCTTTAACAATATAATAACATATTAAACTATTAATACTAATTAAGAGACCATTCATCTCCCTTAACCTAAACTTACGGTCTGACCTTGATAGTGCTTTACAAATACTAACTTTTCACAGTGATGTACTGTATACAGTAACAATATTTTTTGTACACATTTATTTCCATTATCAATACCTGTATGTTTAATTATCATAAAATCAAACCCTCTATTTCTTCATTGTATTAATTACATTTTTCCTGAAAAAAAACACAGTCTAAACTAATGTCACCTTTCTATGTACAGTACAGAGTATACTGTATCAAAAATTTTGCTCACCTAGAAACTATTTCAATCTTTTCTTACATTAAGGTGCCATTATTCTATGACAAGTAAAAATATTTTCTTGAGAAACTCTTATGGATGAAAACACAGTCCAACCTCAATAACTCATAAAAGAGGTCATTTATATCTTATAGTACTGTCCAATCCTACAAATCTATAATACTCAGTCATCAGTATTCTTCCAACTAAAGTAAATATCCACCTGGAGTCACACACACACACACACACACATGCAAATAAATCACTGTAGGTGTGCGTGATCCATGTATATGTTGATAACCTCATACATAAAGCCACAACTCGGTAACACCTTTGCTTTGGTTTAAGTTAAATCAGTTTTCACTTCATTTGTGACAATCCCTCTAACTGTGAGATTTCAATTTCTAAAACCATCAGAAATCCATAAGGTTTGGTTGAGAGCCAAAATCATATAAAGGTTCACTGTTGTCACTATGTGTGTGTGTATGCTGAGTCAGGATTACACTGATAACTCTATGTTTCATTCATACTAAGTCAATGCCAGAAGACTTACATTATATGATCTTTTATTTTCTCATATTCTCTGTTATTCAGCTTGTTACTTCAGTATGTGATCAATGAGGATACAATACCCTACAGGCAATGGAAAATCTATAAAGGGTTTATATAAATGAAATTTCAATGAACCAAAAATTATACAGACAAATTCATTTGGAACGTGACTACATTTGTTTTATCTTAAAAACTGCAGACGAATATTATGAAATTTTCATAAAGATTTAAAAAATACCTCATATATTTCTAATTACAATTCAATGCTTACTATCTGAGCAACAAACATCAAGTTGCACTATACCCTCATTAATTCGACATAAAAAAGGGGCTCTGGGTCACTTGAATTACTGAAAAACCCAAATTAACCGAGTTCAGAATATTTTAACATTATTAAAAATTTCCTAATTTTTTAGTTTGATTATTCGTTCACTTTCTGTTCAGATTTTGCGCCTTGCCTTGGCTGCCACATAACATGATTTATTTATAATTACTGTGAAAACATAAATATTTTTTTAATGTACATACAGTAATAATAAAGTAAATAATACAGTAATAAATAAATGTAACACTGCGAGGTGAGCTGACGAGGCGCAGGGTAAGATGACAAGAGGGTAAAGTGACGAGGCAGGAGGTGAGTTGGCGTGACAACTGATCAATGAATAAACCAGGGCATATGGAGATGCATTATACACTACATAATATTTATTAAGTAATGATATTTACGCTACAATATTATTTGTTAAGTGCCCAAGACAGATCCTGTGGTAAGCACCAACCCCCCCTTGAGCAGTTACAATGATAGTGATTGAGAGATGGTGAGTGCTGGAAACATTATGAGGGAAAGCAGGAATGATCAGCTGTTACTGCTCTGTAAACAAGAGACTGGAAATTTACTATGGTGCCACAGCTCATCTGGGATTGAGTGTGGGATGTTTGGGGGAAAATTAACCCAGCACCAAATGAACCTAAACAACATGGGAATTATTGTGTACTGTCATTATAAATAGATCGCTGTTTAAGAGCACAGGAGGTGAATTGTCCTCTCCTCCCTCCTCCTCCGCCACCTCCTCTCCCCAGCTATGCACCCAAACGTAGTTTTGTACAACATCTTAATATAATTCATAATATATTCCTATAATTCATTCATCTTAATCTATTTCATAACATTCCAATAATAATTGACTTTTCGGAACCGCTCAGTTATTCTCTTCAAATCGTTTAATTCATTTTTTAAAAACAAACAAAAGCATATGAACTGTAAGCCAAAATCCGAATTATAACGTTCCGATTTAATGAGGGTACAATGTGTATGAAAAAAAAAATATTGCCTTATTAATCAATCATAGTCTGTGAATAGCTATGTGTAAATGAACTATGATTCACCTGTAAGTACAATACTGTATACCAGTACCTGTACTGAAGAACTCTTAAGCAATTATGATATAAAGACAGGGACGAACCCAGGCACCAATCTGGAGGGGGAACAAACCTGACATAGCATCATATAATGTTTCATATTATCAGATATTAAATGCCAGTTGAGAGTAACAAACTTTAGTTTCTAACAATGAAATAAATCAAATCAGTAATTACTGTTCATGTTGGGTTTTCATTATTTTATGATTTTGTCAGGAATTACAGCAATGTCTTTTTTATTTACTAAAAAATGTGACAAAATGTAGCCTTATCATTATTATGACAAATATGTCAGTATGACTGAAAGGAAATAATTACAGTGTGGATGGTGAACAAGACTCATACACAGCTCTTCCTCATATCATCAGACTTTTTTTCCTTATATGAATCATGGAAGCCAGGATCTCCTGCTTACAGGTTTACAATATACAGTAAATCATCATGAAATCAACCAATTGTCTCAAAATGTTTAAAAAAATGCCTCTCCTGCTGGGGGAGCTATCGCTCACTCCAGATCTCCAATTTTATTGCCTCACACCTTTGGTGCTTGCACACACCCCCCCCCCCCCCACACATGACTTGGGTACCGGTATGTGGTACTGTTGCATCAGGTTTGCACTCCCCCCAAGATTGGTGCCTGGTTCTGCCACTGATAGATTTAAAATTGTTTGATCTAATGATGAAATATTTGTGTTCATGAGCAATACTATATGATCTCCAGGTCCTAATCGGAGCCTTCTACTGTCCTGAGGTGGTTACAGCTTCCATCTAGGACAAAAGCAACTCTAAAGAAACTAAGGAGAGGGACCACAAGATGTGACAGCTGCTGATCTACACAGTAGATATATGCTGGCATGGAAGAAGGGAGGTAATTCATCCTAGATGAGGCAAGAAGAACATCAAGGGTATGTATGAATTTCAGTTTCTTTTGGGGGAAGACTGAGGTGTGAATCATCTAACTCACTGATGAGTGGTATAATTTAATTTAAAACTAACTCTGGTGTAAGTTCCACCAAGTTGTTAGTTCAACAGTACACCCTCATTAACTGCAACATACTCTACTAAATGACAATAAATATATCTTCTTGAGGTTGGACTATGTTAGTTTTAATCATCATTATGCTTAATAAGCGTATTTATCCTATATAGATCCTTTTCCATGATAATTTCTTTTCATATTTCTATGGGAATATCATGTGCATCTTCTGCATAAAATTGTAATTTCCAATGTCAATAGGCCATCAAAAATATCAGAAACCCTAAATGTCTACAAAAAGGACTACTGACCGTGAAACTTAGCAGGTGTTTGTACAGTACTGTACTTAGCATCACTATTAAGCAATTGGACCCGGGGACACACATGTCCTGTTTATGCTCACCACTCGATGGAAATCCCCCAATCTTGGTCTTTCTCACAGAATTTAACTTCTCAAGGACAATCAACCAAAGCAATAATATTTATATGTCACTCGTACAAGTGTACTTGAGAAATGCCTTTGATCCAAAGACAATCATTTACATTTCAAAATATCAGTGTCATTTCTGTAATAAATTTATGCAGTGGGAATGGATGTTACTCATTATTAAACTGTCTACATGGCAATATCTCATCAAGTATTCATATATAAACTTACAAAAAAAAAGCAAAAACATTATAAATATTAAAATTTTACTAAAGAAATTTAGAGAATAAATGTCAGAAAATATATATACCAGTACACGGCTACATCCTTTCCTGCATCCAAAATTTTGAATGAGTGTATACCATACATACGAGAGTTCCATGCTAAGGTTTGATGCTGAGTTACAGGCACACAGCTGCCACATTGCCCAGTCCTGTCTTGACCAGAACACACTACCCTGAGTCTCATGCTGGCTAATATGCCTAAATACAAATACAACCCATTTGACAGACATCAGTATAAAGGATATAAAGGCTATTACTATACAGATTACTATTAGTTTACTTCTGAGGCTAAGGTTCTCAGATCATGGTACATGATCTGGTCATGGTACTAGTTCTTATAACCTGTAGTGATCAGTAAATTAAACAACAGAGATTAGCTGAATGTCAGTATATATTATGTTAAATGTCCATCATTACTCTAGTAACAAAAAATTATTAAATATGTTGATGATAACTTATGACATTTCAATAAATTAGAATTTAATTGATCTTTGTGAATAAGTTAGTCATATTATCTTTTGTCAAAATTTTAAACTTTACCATTAATACATCTTAGTAAAAATCCACACAGAGTACCCAGTACCTCTATAAACGTAATTATTGGCTCAAAGTAAAATGTAGCATCATAAAATTCTTTATATCTTTCTAAATCAACTGTATAACAGCTGCAGGTTCTGCCCAACATGATGCTCGACATTATTTTAATGAAGAGATATTTAAATTACAATTAAAACCATGTTCAGGACTTTGAGGATCATTTTCACAGATGTTAATGAGTGCCATGTGTCATAATCTAATAATAATACTAACTGAAAAATCTAGAAAATTTCTGCATGGATCAACACGGTCTTCATACTGATGCACAAGTCCAAAGTTTTGTTTATAGTATGGTGACAAGCCTTTAGCTACAGCTTCAGTATACAAGTAAAGCTTCAAGCAAACCCTGGACCCAATATAAATTTTAGAGTAAAAAATGGAATTGGTTCATTTTAAAAATTTTCATCATGGATAAACCTGTACTAAATATAAATATTTTGGCCACATATTTTGGCTGTAGACATGCCAATACTCTCACAGGCAGTTTAATCAACACGTTTTTTATCCATAAAATGAACAGAAATGCAATTGACTTGTTTTGAAGACCATCAGTCTGGTCCTGTCTAGTAGTGATAAAATATAACCCACCAACACTGTTAGTTGCCTTTCTTTTGTTGCATAGTGAAAATACACTCATCAGTTAATTCAGGGAAGACTCTGACCATTCTTTCTGGGTTCATGAGCACTTGGCCTGAAGCTCATGAGGGGGTGTTAACAGCTGCCGACTGCATGATGAAAGCTGGGACTGGGTGCTGGTACTACCTGTTGGCACTGCTTTACTACTCAACCCTGTAAATGGCAATGTTTCAACCAGTTAATGAACTGACTTATTTCCAGTCTTATACTACATGTCGCAAAATGAATATTAGTCAAACAAGTCATTATACGCGTGAGAACCTATTCAAAATTACAGATTTGTCACAGGAAAAATGACAGGTAATAAGTCACATGTTTTAAATAACTTATACTGTAGTATAAAGTAAAGTAATTAAAAAACAAACATTTGTGCTATTTCTTAATAAGCATGTGTAGGCTAGGTAACTGTAACTTTCTTTTCTGGCAATCTTACATACATCCTTCACTCGAAGTCTTATACCAAAGTTTCTTACACCCAATGCAAAACATTGTACAGTATTTTTGCAATTTAACAAACTAATTCGAGCCACCCCTTTATGTTAAATCAAAATTTCCGGTAAATTTAACTTTCCGTTAAATGGAATTTCCGTTACTTTCGCTCAATTTACCAAACTATTTCACTAAATTGAGCATGATTTCGTTAAATTCTGCACCAAATGTGCCACACGTCGCTTGACGCACCAGATTTGTTTACATCTGCTCAGTCTGTGTCCTGCTGTCACTGCGTGTGTTGTTCACTGCTACCTCTCGATGATCAACTAACTACACTGGAGCACCTTAGCTTTCGTCTTTATTCAAGGCATCTTCAGTGGCAACTGAATTTACAGGAACTTTTTTTTTTACGGGGAACAGCCTACCTGGGCACAAGTCATCGACCCACAACAGGGCCAAGAGGGCGAAAAAACAAGAGTAAAGAGAAATGAAAAAAGAAGAGAAAAAGATTGTACAGTATTAATCTACACCACAAAAATGCCAGAAGACCAGTTTTTTGAAGTGAGATAGATTGTAAGAGCATGGAAACACAGAAGAAGGCAGAGCATTCCACAGTTTGGCTGTGTGAGGAAAGAAGGAGGTACTATAACGGGCTATTCTCGTGTGACCGACATCCACAGAGAAATGGTGGGCACCGCGGGCAAGACGTGTGTTACGAGCCTACAGTCTTGCCGGTGGTACACCGGATGCCAAATCCACTGAACATTGCCCGTTAAGAGTACCTGTAAAAGAGAGAGTGAAGCAACATTGTGGCGAAGAGAAGAGAGATTATCAACTAAAGGAGGAGAGTTAATAAGATGAAATGCCTTTGATTTCACCCATCTAACAGTTGGACAGAAGAAGAGCCACCCCAGATATGAGAGTAGCACTCCAAGTTAGGATGTGACAAATATCTGGATGAACCATTGGACGAAAGCGCGTTACAGGATCAAAAATACAAAAAGTCTCGTTTGAGTCCTTGATACAGCGCAGAATATTGTTTACTCCTAAAGAATGAAATGATGAAAGAGTAAGGTGTATTGCATAACATGGTTGAAATTCAAGTGAAAAATTCTCAATTAAAGAAACACCTCCAAGGTTATTTGTTATACATGATATCTTTGTCATAAAAAGCATGGAAAAATCTGAGGCAAGCCGAGCATCGTAAGTGGAAGAAGGCACAGTAGTTCCACACCCCCGGCCCAACAACCCATTCATAACTGCATAAATTTTTTTCTGATCACCATGTGCCATCACTGAACAAACAACAGCCCTACATGCAGATTTATACTCTAATCAAGTATGGTCTGTTTGCCGCCTATACTTCTCTAATTCAGCACTTCTACAATCCCCAAAAAGAGAACTTATAGACGAGTCATACCATGGCGAGTCATCTTGTACTCTAATTTTTTTAATGACCTCGGGACAGTAACGGTCTGAATGAACTAGAAGATATCATTATGTAATTTAACCATCTCATCAGAGAACAAAACAGAGGAGTCAACTCAGTTCAAAGAATGATCGACTTCCTGATTAATCATGGTCTGGTCAATATTTCGATAGTTCCCGAAGGTAATTGTTTTATTAATTGTTGAAGACAGTTGTTGTGCTAAGAACCAACCATCTTGAGCAGTGACAGCAGAGAGGAATAAGACAAGTAGAGCATTGGCAACAGTGCTTGGAGGCTGCTGATAACGGTTAGTTGGTCTGCTTTGTAAACAAGCACCAGGAATTTAATACAACACAATAACTCATCTGGGGTTGGGTATGGGATTTTTTCCAGGAAAATTGGTTATTTGATAATATTTTATTAAACTGGCACCAGATGAATGTAAATACAGTCGGCCCTTAACATACGTGGGGGTTAGGTAACAGAGATACCCGTGAATGTTAAAAATCCGTGTATTGTACTTTTGCTGCCCCCCCCCCCCCTAAAAAAACCCTGGCCCCCCTATGTCCTTATTTACCGTATATACCTGTGTGTAGTTCGAGTTTTTAAGACCAAATTATTTGGCAAAAAATTGGGGGTGGACCTCTAAACGGGTCTGTAATAGTTTCGTTAGGTTGAAAAATATTTACCAGTAACTACCAGTAAACACTGGAAACGACGCACCAACGCACCACCAGCTGTGAGTGTCGGTACAATTGCCAGGGCAGATCTCTTGAGTCATCATAGCAAGCCCAAAGTAACCAAATGCATGGTATGGTATACACAGGACGATGTAAAACAAAGTATTCATTTTTTAAAGTTTATTTATAGATACTGTACATAAATTTTTGTTCATTACATTCGAAACATCAATTTTTGTTAATTAAATTTGAAACAAAAGAAAACTACGATACCGTATTTTCATTAAAATATTACATCACAAGTATATTTTACCTTAACTGTGACTGAAAGAATATATTCTCAGAAATAAATATGGAAATGTAATATTTTGGCTGAAATGACATACATATTACAGTGGAAAGTGGGATAAAATCATGACGAAAACAATGACTTTCGCTTTCTTTCGTTGTTCAAAAGATTTTACCGTAATCGCTTTTCGAATGGTTTTCAGTTAAAAAACTGTTGTACTGTATTACAATAATATTCTATCCTATCATTAGCCTCATAATCCCACAACTGAAAACCATTCGAAAAGCGATTACGGTAACATCTTTTGAACGAAAGAAAGCGAAAGTCATTGCTTTCGTCACAATTTTATCCCACATTCCACTGTAATACGTACGTCATTTCAACAAAAATATTACATTTCCATATTCCCAGAAATAAATAGTAGTTTTGTTGAACGTAATGTACAGTATTTAATATTAAAATGCAATAAGAGCTATAATAACAATTAATACTGTACACCCGTAATGTACTGGCTGGCATCTCCACACACACACAGTGATCCCTCTGTTAACGAAATTTCGGTTAATGAATTACCTTCCATAAGATTTTTCACTTCGGTTAACGAAAAAATTTCGGTTAACGAATTCCTTACGAATTTTTCCCAACATGTTTTCACCTGCTTTCGTCTGCTCACCAGCTGTAGTATTAGTCCGCCAATACAGTAATCAGTTTTAGGGCTTAAATTCGTTACCATTTGAGTATATATCAAGAAGGCTGTACTATTCAATAATTTTCCAAGTCTTTAAGTTTTTAGTCATTTTAACAATTATTTAACATAATTGAAGTACAGGGAACTAGTTTTTAGCGCGCCAAACAGCCACTTGACTCACCCAAAATGGCGTCAGTGTGTGTCCCTGCTCAGTGGTGGAAGCTTCTTGCTTGAGACTCTCTTGAACTATTTTTATGTTTTTACAGTACAATTATTGGTCATTCTGAAGTTTATTTTACATATTGACAATATATAATGCAGTGCAGTGTTGATTTAAAGAAAATAATATTGAATTACACCAAGCAAACTAAAATTTTATGGGTGAAATGGCGGCATGGGGTGACTTCTCTTCCACCCCAATGCCTCTCTTCTCTCTACTCCCTTCTCCTCCACCCCCATTCTAATTCCCATCATCATCATCATCAACCAGGAACCTTCTACATGCACACCTCAAAGTAAGTGTACTTTAATGCATTTATTTTTAGTTTGTATGTACTTTTCCGTGAGCTGGAACCAATTACCCAATATCCCATTGAAATAATGGATTTGGTTAATGAAATTTTCAATTAACGAATGACTTTGTGGAACGAATTGTGTTCGTTAACCGAGGGACCACTGTATAACATCAGAGAAAATGGGAGAATTTGGGCAATCAGTCAACTGGTTGAGTGACTGTTGGGGGATACAAGTCTACTTGTCCCCAATGAGTTTGAGGAGTAAGTTACATACTAATTGGTAATTGTAGGAGAGTGATGACACACTGAAAGCTTGTTTGCAGACTTAATAACACTGCAAGTGTTCGAGAATCATGACATGAGTTTGTGAAAAATTAAGCACATTGGTAGAAAAAAGCATTATACTGTATTAGCATATTTTCATTATTACTTATGCAAAAATGACAAAAACTTTTTCTTTTCATAACTTCAGATTTTTTGTTAGTTAATCGAATCATAGGACATTATTTTTTGTAACTTCAGATATTTTATAAACTAACCTTCATAAATTGGGAAATGCCTGTACTAGGGTCATATAATTATTATGCAGCTTGGTTTAGACTTTCAAATGGTTCACTTTATATCCATATTTCTCCAGTCTCTTGTAAGTACAGGTACAAAATTATTAGTTTACAATAGTGTATTGTAATGCGTGTACAGTACAGTATTTCACTTATTATTTTTATTGGTTTATAATCTGAAATATTATTAATAGTAAGTGATATCCCCATTAGCCAGAACAATTGGTGCAGAGCACTTCCGGAAATGAAAGATTTCTGGGAACCAGACGACTTTCTCAAACCCGAAAAAATTCCTTATCTCCGGAATATTTTCCAGTTACTGGGAAAATTTTTCGAGTGTCTAAACTAGACATCTTGCACAGACACTAGCCCACATCCCCAGATCTTTTCTGGGTAATAGGGAATGTTTTCCAAGAGTTGAAACTACTGAAGTCCGTAAAAGCAGTTCTAATTAAGTTAAAATCTCCATTTCTTTACTAGAATAATCCAAAATAGTTTATCTAAAAGTTTGGTGAAATAAAAATATTTAAAAACTAAAAATCTATACGAAGCAGACTGATATTTTCCACTTCCATGGAGCTGTGGGGGATTAGTGGATCTCATGTAACTGACATGACCTGATGCAATGTCAGGTGGAGGAAGGATGAGGGATTAGTGGTTTCATCTTACTGACCTTCTGATGGAAAGTCAAGTCACCCTTTGTTGGGTGGGGGATTAGTGGATCTCATGACCTGAAGATATCTTGAATAAAGATGAAAGATAAATTTTTGAGGGAGATTATGATGAGTATAAGTATAAATGAGCAACATTGTATCCCTTCAACGTTATTATGTATTATGTTCTTGCCCCCCCCAATACCACTTCAATTCTGCAACCAATGAACCAAGGCGTCATCAAGACATTTAAGTCACATTATACGAGTAACATCTATTGGTGAGTAACTGAAGCAATAGGTGCCGGTGCATAAGAAACACAGATGGAATTCTGGAAGGCATTTAACATCAAAGGCTGCATTGACATTATAAAAATATCTTGGGATGAAGTGAAGCCTTCCACCATGAACACTTGCTGGCACCAACTTTGGCCTGAAATTGTTCACGATTCCATGGGATTTCCAACGGTTGACAAGGAAACCACAAAAATAGCGAAATTAGCAAAGGAAATTGGAGTTGAGGGTTTTGACGACAAGCAGAAAGAGGGAGTTGAATGAGCTGTTGGACTCACATTTTTAAGAACCAACAAATGAGCTTCAAGAGCTTATAACAGATGACAGTAAAGGTGATGATGATGATGCTGAAGTGGAACCCGTAAAACCTAAATTAAAAATTAAGGTGACTTCTGAATTCTTCCTGAAAGCAAATGAACTTTGTGAGATATGTTTTGACATAGAACCAATAATGGAGAGAAGTTTAAAGTTCAAAAGGGGCCTTGATGATCGTTGTGTGGCATACAGAGAAATTTTGAAAGATTTTCATAGAAAAAGCAAACAACAGAAAATAGCAGACTTCTTCTCGAGGCTCTGGTCACCCCAACCATCAAAATCGTCTGCCGAGCCAAAACTCTATGAACTCCAACCATCAACATCATCTGCCGATCTGGAGCCTGAAGCCAATAATCCTGATGATCCATTGGCTTAATAAATAGAAATCATTCCAATTTCATCATCATCGAAGTCTTCTTCATGAATCACTGTCATCAGAAGGCTTCACAACATCTACGATACCATCGTCATAGTTACACTACAATCATCTAACCATGGATCGGTAAGGACAGTAATATGATTTTATAATGCTTATCATTAATATTTTTAATTGTTATGGTATATTACTTTTATTATTATCTTATTTGTGCATTATGTAAATGTTTAAAAGGTACAGTATGCATTTCACGTGATACGAGTCCATATGCGGCTACAATCCCGTCACCTCATTTTCCCCATAAAAAGCTAAGTTTGCCCAACACGCCGTTTTCGAAAACCCTAACCCCTGCATTAGACAAGGGATTAATGTATGTAAAGGCCTGACCTGTAGGATATAAATCCCTTGCCAGCCTTATCAGCATCTTATCAAAGGAAAGTCAAGAACCATGGGTTTCCAAGGGGTAATAAACAACCATTATAGAGAGGACATCTCTTTATTAAGAAAATAAACACAAAAATTTAACTCTGACAGCACTCACACAAATATTAAATAAACAGCACTGGAGTCAAACAATTACTAAAACAAAACAATCAATGCAACAAAGTACAGATATTTCCTATGGCTGCAGATGAATATTCCTCCTAACCAGCACGGTGGAATGTTCTGGTAACACGGTGATCTGCTCTCAGGGGGAAGATCCAGGGCAGCTTCCACACTTGGCTCCGGCGTTGGTGGGCGATGTTTTGCCACACAAGAGAGACGCCAGGGCACGGACTGTGGGTAGGGAGTGGAGGAAGTGGTGATCACGTGGCAATAGCTGGAGTAGGTGACTGGAGTTTGCGGTCGAATAGTGAAGGACTGGGGAATCAGCCCACAAACCCCAGGAACCTCCGAGGAGTACACAACCAGAATTGGAATAGAACAGCTGGGTGAAGTAACAGCTGTGATGAAGGCTGGATCGTGTCTGCCCGGCGACGAAGCAGCCCCCCGCTACAGCCCTTACAGTGTATATGGACAGTTATTGTTTTATTGTTGTATTATTGTTAAGGGGGGGGGGGTGCCTTGATACTCCAGAATTTGGGATAATTCGGCAAGGCCAGAGCCCCATAGGTGCCGATTTATCAAGGGTTTACTAATAAATTGTTTTTATTGAATAATCTGGTGTTATACATTATCATGTAAGGCTGCTTGACGGAACCACATTTGGGGATGAACGCTTTTGCACATTGTAATGGTCCATCCTCCTATAATAACAGAATCCTTGGCATGTGCCTTTGACAATTCCTGTGTGTTAGAATTATAATGTCAATGGTAAGTCAATTAATGGCAAATGGGGTAAGGCCTGACTTGCCAACTTTAGTCAAACCGTCCTGATGTCGAAATCACAGAGGAACTGTGAATACCTTGTGTTAGGTCATGAGATTATAACCGTACACATTATTAACGCTTACTGCCATGGAAATTATTGTAAAATAATATGATACGAGTTCATGTATATACCCAGCATAACACTCACAAAACCAGAGTGTGGTGGAAATGTGTAGAAAAAACCAAGTGGCAGTATTACACCAAATTTTGTGTCATTACTTTGTTGTTTAAGATTTTTAATAGTAAGTGATTTCTATAGATACCTATGATGCTAAGATCTAATATGTTGTCAATCTCTGGAAGTCAAGTATGTACAGTAGGGGGCAGGGAAAAAACACTTTTATTTGAGTTGCAGGCTGCACTTTTCAGGCATCGTTTGTATGGCTGTAACAAACACCTGTGCAAAATTTCATGCCATTTCATGCATACTTACCCTGCCGCATCGCGAACGACTTTTTGTCAGCTTTTAGCGTATACCAAAAATTAGGTGTCATTTAATGTTTTCCAGGATAATGATAAATTTTACATGGGTGACATCGATTTAATTCACATGTTATTTTACAGGTACACCGTATAGAAAATCATTACAAGTTCATATTGAAATTCTTTTTTGTGCGGAACCTTGGCATCATTTTCCTAGACAATAATCTTTGCCTATTATATCCATCTCTCGATTCGTATCCCGTCACTTCAGTGCAAGCTTCAGTCATCACTTTTATGCCTCTCTCGACCGCCTGAGTGCTGTTTGGCCACTTGGGCACCACTAATGGTGTCTCAAGAATGTCATTAACCTGTAGATTTGACAGAGAAGCAATGTAAGGAGGCTCAGTCTTGAGTTCATTCCTCCAGTTAATCATGGAATGATAGTTTTTGCTTGCCACTTTAGTTTCGGAGTCACCACCTTTCTCATGTTGACTACAGGAGGCACATCCTCATTCCCATCTCCATCTTTACCCTCCTCATCAGTATAGTTTAACAAATTCTCGTCAACAGCAGCATCAGAATCTTCCTCCTCCTCTTCAGATCTGCCAGTGCATTCTTCCTTTTGCTGATTCTCCTCTCTAATTTTTCTTATCATTGAGACAGCTTTTTCTCTAACAGTCATGTCCTCATCTGCACACATACCAAGAAGAAGTTGATCTGTGTGGGCGAAGTATGCATTTCTCTGGACAGCCTTCTTCACTATCGTCTCCTCCTCACCATTCAGGTGTTTCATATATAGCAGGGACTGGAATACGTTCCTTGAGCCGTGTGTTACGTAAGGGTGTATCTTGATGTAAAACCACATTGGAGCACTGAACTTTATTATTGTAATGACAATTCTTTTCAACTCATGGCTGGGTCTTGATGTTGCTACATACAGCCTGAGGATTCTACTCCATAAGGTGTTCCACCTTGACACACAGGGAGGACCTGGCTCAATAGCAGCCAAGTCATCTTCAACAACACCTGTGATAACTCCTTTACAAATCCTATACAGGTATTTCTGATCCCAGGACAGATCTTTCTCCACTTCATCATTAAACACAGGGAAATCAGGGAAACTGACTGGCTGGAAGGCGACAACTGGAAGCTCAGACAAAGACTCCTTGATCTGCTTTCCAATGGGACCACGCCAATGCTCAGGACCACTTGGTTTACCATCATAGTGATAAAAAACTGCGCGGAAAGGCAGCTCATTTCCGTGAAGCTGACATATGAAATAATGGAGCGGGTGACCAAGTAACATTTCAAGATGATGAATGACTCCATTTTCTGATCCTACATTTACATTGGTTCCATCACAACCAACACACACAATGGGCTGCTGGGTTAGATTTTTCTCCACCAGAAACTCGTGAATAGTTTTGGCAATCTGCTTTCCGTGTCCAGTCTTGGGAGTCACATGTGTGAGATATTCATTGCCAGGCTCAACCATGATGACATAATGATCTTTCACCATCATCCTCGAACTCCATTTCTCGGTCTTCTCATTCTTTATCATCACACGAGTGGCGGTCTTCTTACCATCAAAATAGAGTGACGTCAAATTATCGAAACTAGCCATCTCAATTTCTTGCCTCTTAAATCGGTATTTTTGTCTCGCATCCCGCAGCTTATGTGGTCCAATAACCTGACTCTTGTCATCCTTTGTGATAATGCCATAGTCAGTTAAGGTGGCAGTAGCAATGGCAGCTCCAGCATAATCACTAATCAAGTATCGGTCACAAGCGGCAGCCAGTGTAGGGAGTCTTGTCCGGTTCTGTGAACTGGTGTCTGTCAGAGCCCTTGGATCAGGGACAAAATCAGCATCAGTATTGACGAGAGGAATATCTCTTGAATCATCTGAATTATCCTCAACATAAGGAATATCTCCAGCTACCAGATATCTATGTTTTTGCTCAAGCTGTCTCCTAACTCTGTCCGCATCATGCTTCTCTCTTGCCGTCACTCTGTCCCACATCTTCGTCACTTTCATGTCAACCCCTGCAATCTTCATCTTCCTATCACCTCGCTGGTCAAGGAGAAACTGCACCTCACGTTTGGGAACTTTTATAACACAATTACATGCCAGGTGATATCCGTCACACTCCTTAACTATGCACCTCACATCCTGACAGGAGGCAAGGGGACAATAACAGCTACAGATATCAAACAACTCTTTCATTTCTACCTGAAATGCAGCTTTTTTGTCTCAGAATGACTGCTTATGGGTGACTGAGGAAGCACGTGGTGATCCTGCGGTGTGAACTGCTTAACGGTAACTATTTGAATAATTTCAAGTGCGCCAACTTACCCAGGTCTCCCCTACATTACAGTACAGTAACACAACATTGAGAAATGAAATGAGAAAAGGCTGATAATCAATATAGACATAGCACCATACTCATCTGCAACAAGACAACTTAAATGAAATAAGAGATATGAAAAAAAAAGTTGATAAACACTGAACAGAACATTGCACCGCCACAGCGGCTGTTTGGCTAGTACTGTAGGTAAATTTAAAAATTTCAGTAGAAAATGCGGCAGACTAAACCTCGACATATCAGCTTCAAATTTGGCATGGAGTCTTAGATATGTATAAGGAACAATGCCTGAAGAGTGCAGCTTTGAGCAAAATTTCACTGCCCCCTAATGTACAGTATAGTCAATTAACAACCCCCCTTAAAATGCTTTTTGTTTCTTTAATTTAATGTAAATATTATTTAAATAAAATGCGACTTTCTTCCGAGCCAAAATTGTGACTTTCTTTTTGTTCGCCCAAAATCCACCCCCTTCACAATCTTGGAGTTTTCACATGCAAATTTGCGAATGTTGTAAAAACTTAAAATAAAATAAAATAATTTTATGTTTGTGTATAAACGCTAGACCAGTGGTTCTCAACCTGGGGGCCATGGCCCCCAAGGGAGCCACGGCAAGAATTTAGGGGAGCCACGGTGAGCTGTTATAAATTGTACGTTTCCAAATAATGTTGGGAATCTGAATTAAACAAAACTTGTATTACTTATTTTGACTTGGCAGAAGAAATTTTTCACTCTTTTTTTGTAATTTTGTTTAATCATAATGACAAAACAATTTTAATATTTACATACTCTGGTGCTAATTTATTTTGTATTTTTTACAGATTAAGATTTCACAGGTCCAGTCCCTGTCTGTGTGACAGGCGCTGGACCGAGCTGCTGAACCGAGTTGTTCAGTACGTGTCCATGTGTCATCCCTTTGCAAGTGGTGATAGGACCGAATGATCTCAGTCTGGCCTGGGATACCATCACGAAAACAGTGGAGTGTATTGTCTCTGAACCATATACAGTGGAGTCTACATTTACGCGGCTTTTGTTTACGCGTTTGGTCATTTACGCGGTGCCTTGCCAGAATGAAATGCTTTAATTATGCGGTAAATTTGGTCATTTATGCGGGAAGCGGCGCGGGCAGGGTGCGCACATGGTCGCCCAGTCATCAAAACATTACCGAGTTCTTCACCCGCCACCCACCACAGCCGGCCCAAGTCAGTGATAGTGAGGATATGGACTTTGAGGGGTTTGACAAAGAGGCCCTGCAAGCCTCTGTGGTGGATAGTGATACAAGTGATACAGGTGAAGGCCAATAATCTGCCCTCTGCCTCGGAACCAACCTCCCATCCCCGTGTGCCCAGCCATCTTTTCTACTAACGTAAGTGTTAAAAAACCTAATACAGTGACCCCTCGTTTAACGAACACCTCGGTTAACGTAATTTCGATTAACGAACTGCCTTCCATAAGGATCTTCAATTCGGTTAACGAAAAAAAATTCGGTTAACGAAGTTCTTACGAACCAACCTCAACATGTTTTTGCTTGCACTGACCGGGCAACCAGCTTTAGTATCAGTCCGCCAATACATTAATCGGTTCTAGGGCTTAAATTCCTTACTATTTTAGTAAATATCAAGAAGTTTATATTATTCAATAATTTTAAGTTTAATATTCAATTTTTTAGTCATTTTAACAATTATTGAACATAATTGAAGGTAAAGTGACTGGTTTAATGTGCGGCATCCAGCCTCTTAACACAGCAAACAGGCGTTAGTCTCTCTCTGTTTTCACTGGAGGTAACATCTTGCTTGAGACTCACTTCAACTAAATGCTTTTTTTCTGTGTTTCCAAGCAAATTATTGGTCATTTTGAAATATATTTTACATATTGACAATATATAATGCAGTGCCGTGTTGATATAAAGAAAATAATCTTGAAATACACCAAGAGAACTAAAATTTTATGGATGAAATGGTGCCATGGGGTGACTTCTCTTCCACCCCAATGCCTTCTCTTCTCCCTTCTCCTCCACCCCCATTCTAATTCCCATCATCATCATCATCATCCTCCTCCAGGAGCCTTCTACATACACACCTCAAAGTAAGTGAACTTTTCTACCATTTTTGTTGAATTTAGGAAATTTTCGGTGAGCTGGAACCAATTACCCAAAAACCCATTGAAACAATGGTTTCGGTTAACGAACGACCTTCTGGAACGGATTGAGTTCGTTAATGGAGGGGTCACTGTATTATTGATATTTCTCTTAATTATTAATTGTGTATGCATACCATCATAAAATTAAGATGTTATTTTGACTACAAGGTACGTATTGTGTCGGAAAAAGTTGAGTTTGGGGGTCGGCCCAGTCTCTATTTCAATTAATCCCATATGTTCTGTTATTTCATTTATGCGTTTCTTGTTTTACGCGGGCCACCACGGGTTCAATTGACCGCGTAAATGCAGATTCCACTGTATTGTGTTTGAGCTTGACTCGAGCATAATATACTCCGTAATTGGTGTTCCTTATTTTGTTTCATAATTCATGTGGTCGCTGCTTTACGTGGGTGAAATATTTGTACACTTCCTTTATTAATTATTTCCTTATTTATTGGTGCCATTGTTGTTCATACTCATTCTTTACATATATATTCCTACCATTTTTAGTGCTTAATTGGTATGACTCACTATTCTTCTCATTCTTCCAAGTTGGGCAGTGCTTGTCAAAGGAGGGGTGTTCTTGCTTACAGGAAGTACACTTCAGCTTGCTAGCTTGAGTGTGAATGTTTACCTGTGTGCATTTTTGTGTATGATATGTGTGCTTTATGTGTGAGTGCATGGGCGTGTTATGTATGTGAATGTGTGTGTTTGCCATTCTAACTCTTGTTCTATTTATCTGTCCTTCTTTATCATAATTCTTTAGTCTTTATCACTTGTCTGTTTGTCTGTTCTGGGAGAAAAATGAAGGAGGCCACGAGGATGTTGAAATTCCACAAGGGGGGAATGGAGTGAAAAAGGTTGAGAACCACTGCGCTAGACACACACAAATGCACATTTGGCAATTTCAGCGTGATCTAGTAACTACATAGACTGCACTCCAAGGTCACTATGACAGTCTCCCTTTTGCATTAAAGATCCAGGATATAAAATTGACTCCATTTCTCATACATTTTCTTGTGGCTTGTGCTGATTTCTCATGTCTTGTGCTGTTGGGGAGGGTGGAGGGGTGGGAAAACATAAAGAGTGTACAGTAATGAGATTGCACCACATGGTGATAGTGTGGTGCCACCTCATGCCTCTCCCAATGTCTCTGGCCCTTCTAGAATAAGTGATAGTTTGTATGGCCCTTCAACATGCAGTCCGAGTGCCATAACTCATTATGTACAACTATCTTTTGCACCCAGAGGGAAAAAGTTAATAATCTGTATTCGGCCTGTGCGCGCTCATCATTACACAAAATTTACACAATTATTACCAAGTGAAATATTAATTTGTTCACAACTTTTCTTCTATAACTATTTTTTCCTAAATATAGTATGTATGCTTTATAATGGAATACGGTTTATATTGCAATCACATGGCATAACAAAGGTATGTATACAAATTTTCATTAAGCATAAAAAATTTTTTTTTGTTCTACTCGCACCTACGCATAGAAATAATTATTTTATTGTGATTACTCATATAGCACTGTTTGTCAAGGGTGGATCTAGGAATATCAAAAGGGGGAGGGGGTCCAGTCCAAGAAGTTGTGGGTGGGGGAACATGGCAAGCACAGCAAGCCCACCCAGGTCAGGGATTTGGGGAGGGCACTGTAAGCCCCAGCATATTTTTTTTTTTAAATTTGACCAATATCATAGGCATTTTGAAGCCATGTGCATTTGATATTGAGAGATATTCTGAGGTCAAAAGTATTTACTTTTTACTACAGTATTTAAAAATGCCTGAGTACAATACTGCATTAAACAAAGAGTATGGGAAACTTCTGATGAAAAGGGGCAGTTTGGACCCCCAGGGCCCCACACCTGCCCTTGTTTTTAAATAATTTAATTACAATACTAATGCAACAAATCTCACCTATGACTCATTATGTACAATTATCTCTCATGTGGTGCATTCAGGTGCGGTGAGGTGAGTAACAGGCCAGACCCCGATCGTCTCGCAGGTGAGAACTTACCCAAACTCAAGTGTGTTAAAATCCAGGATCCACCTATAATTTTATTGTTTGTGTACAGTGGTGCTTGCATAAATAAATACAGCTCTGTGTCTGTCCATGCAAAGTTCCGTTGTTTAGACTCCGAAAACTTTCCCCATTACCTGGAAAAATTACAGGGAAGAGAAAACTTGTCTCCATACCTGGAAATTCTCAATCTTGGAACCACTCTACAACAATTATTCCGGCTAATGTGGAGATCATTGTACTGAGCATAATATGCTATACAGTGAACCTCGAAGATCTGGACTAAAAGGGGGGACCACTTGTTCGGAAAAAAATTATTGTCCGCATCTTCTGGCAAATGTATAAAAATGATAAATGATGATATAAAAAACACAAAAAATACAGTACCGTACTTTACGGCACATAAGAAGCACGACCATATAAGATGCACTGCTATTTTAGCAGGGAGTATTTAGGAAAAACCATTTGTGTGTATTTTCCTCCTGTAGTCATAGTTTTCTTACAATAATATATACAGTATACAGTATACAGTATACAGTATACAGTATACAGTATCAGTAAATGTGAGGAATAAATAAAAATAATACCAATAAATAAATTACGACAAAAAATACTGTATTACCAAACCTGTAAATAAAAGCCAAATGAAAGTTTAACACAGCCGCCACTTGCATACACTCCCTGCTTCACCATAGCAACAATGACCAACTGGGACGCTACCTCCGCCAATTCCCTAGTGACGCTACCTACCCCATTACACTGCGCCATTCTCCCACTGAGCCAGCTAACTTGTGTGCAAGGAAATGTATATTCCCTTAATGTGTTTGCCCTTGGGACAATTATTTCCTCTCCTTTTTTCACAACACAGGTTGACAACCCTTTATCCGAAATTCCAAAAACCGAAAAGCTCTAAAAACCGAAAGTTTTTTTGTGGAGCGATTTTTTATTTATTTATTTTTTTTAAACAGGGATTAGCCCACCCGGGCATAAATCACTGACTCACATCGGGGCCTGGGGGGCAAAAATGTAATAGTAATAATAATTACAGCTGTATTCATAGTAAATAAAATTTTTAATTAAAATACTGTACAGTACACCAAAATAAAATAATAATGATAACAATAATAATAAAATATAATAATAAAATTAATAATAATAACAATAACACTGTAATAAAATAATAATAATAATAATTATAAAGAAATACAAGAATGAAAAAAAAGATCAAAAGTGAGAAATGCGACCTAGAACTATGAATTATTATTACAGTATTATTATTATTATATCCCCCCGCAGGCCCCGATGTGGGTCAGTGATCTATGCCCGGGTGGGCTTATAGGAGAGAGAGGAAAAAAAAAACACCCTAACCATTCTGAAAACCGAAATGCCTCTGGCCCCAAGGATTTCGGATAAGGGATTGTCAACCTGTATACAGTATATGTAGGATGGTGTGTGCATGTAACTGAGTAAAAATAAATGAAGAAAGTTATGTATATCTACCTGGAAATACAAGGTAGTAGGTATTAGGTAGCTACCAAACAGGGAGGTACTAACACCTGGGAAGATATTGGAAGCATAATGTGTTGTCTATGGTAGACCCTGCTGCCATATGGCATCACAAAAATTGTGACCAAATCTCAGGTTGCTGATCTGACTTTCTGCCTCGTTTACACACAATTGTAGGGTCTCAATTGTTTCACTTACTATTGACAACACAACATCCAGACATTGTTTCTCACTTTTGATCTTTTTTTTCATTTTTGTATTTCTTTATGCTTCTTTATAATTATTATTATTATTACATTTTCGCCCCCCAGGCCCTGATGTGGATCAGTGACCTGTGCCCGGATGGGCTAATCCCCGAAAAAAAAAAAAAAGTTACAATGCCGCCAGCAATGTTAACAGATGCAAATGTACTGGCATCAACATTGCAAATGCGATAAGTTTATCCTTGGCCTTACATATGTCAGACACAGTTTGTTTCTTCACGCTGTATTCATCAGACACGAGCCACGGACACACCAGACTCTATTTCTTTACAGTATTAATTCTAGTTTCTGCACAACAGATAAATGTACATACTTTCTCTTCACGCTACCACTTGCTTTAGATGCCATGAATAATCACCATTAAGCACTATTAACAGTGATAATAAAAATAAATCAAGTAAAATATGGGAGGGAGCGAGGAGATATAGTACAACAGCACACTAACCCACTCCCCTTACTTGCTCCCGTTGCCATGTGTACGATCAAAATATGGGAGAAATACTTATCTTGTAGTCTAATTTTAAAACGGTGATGGGCACAGTGATAAACAAATTATATAAACCATGCATTTACCTACGATAACATAATAAGAAACATTGTATCATTCCTAGAGTGAATGAAATAATATTCCCACAAACAACAATTGACAACTCTGTTTATGTTTCCTGCCTCGGGCACCTGTGTCCTACACAGTGACATCTTAATTACATGGGCTTAAGATGATCTTTGCTTTGTTTTGGGAATGCTTCTTAGAGAGTCTTCTTAGCCCCTGGAACCCCCAAATTTTGTCCGAATCTTCCGTAATCCGGGTTTTCTGAGTCCGGATCTTCGAGGCTTCACTGTACAGTAACACCCCGGTTAGCACTACCTTGTACAGTGCTGTTTCGTTATAGCTCTTTTGCTTGCATCTTAAAGCTTGAAGGAAAAAAAATAGTCAAAAGTCAGAAATCCGAACTCTCATAACAGGCAAAGAGAAGCTCTCATTGTTTTTACTTACTCATCCAATCAGTGCCAAGCGCTCTGTTTACAGTACAGTACAACTTTGCTGAGCTTATACTGTGACCACATTCTTACTGACCTGCCAATTATTTTATATTATGACTATTTTTTACTCATCATGTCCACAAGTTATAATGCTGCTAGTGCATGTAAAGTGCCAAGGAAAAGTATCTCCTTGGATGTAAAATTACACGTGTTGAGGCGGTTGAAAGCTGGTCAGTGTCAGGTGGATGGCAGAGCTGCTTTTAACTTTGTTACATTGACTATTAGAACCATTATTAAGAATGCAAACAATATGAAAGTTTCAGTCATGACAAGCATAAAGTTGTTATATTAAGTGTAGGTCTTATTGTATGATATAAGATTGCGTTAGGTTAACTGAGGCACAATGTGTGGCAGCAGGTTGGAGATCACTTCACATGCATACTGTATATGTACTGCTAGGGGAAACATTAAGGCCAGGTACAAGGTGCTGAGATGGGTGATCCATTACACTGGTTTTAAGTGTTTCAAATACTGTATAAGCACAGTATACTATACTGTACTGTATTATAAAGCTTAGTTTAAGTATAGCATACACCCTATACACTTATTTCTAACCTTGGCAAGTGATAACTATAATTTATATTATTTCTCATAGCTATAAAACTGAAACTAAAAAATAAACATACCTCTGATTACAGATTTTCTCTTCTTGTGGGCAACTTTATCTTCATTATTTAGCTGGTTGTGGGTTGTGGCTTGGCTGGAGGAGATATGCTCCTTGGAGAGGTTTGCTGCATGAAGGTTTTCAGTATTAAGTCTCTTGGAGGACTGGTCAACTGGGATAAGCTTTTGCCTTGCGTGTCTTGGTTGTTTCGCATCGCCAGAGTTGAGACCTTCACTGGGCGCCACTGAGTGCTGCTTAGTGAGGGTGTTATGTTGTGTGCCCCCCTGCCTGGCGACACCAATTTTGAGCTGAAGGGGGGCATGGCAGGAGGGGATACTTCCCACACAAGATGTTTCAGTTGACTCTACAGGGATGCTGACTGATTCAATCAACTTGGGTAAGGCACTACTAGCTGGTGATGGGGGATCCTCACACAAGTTGACCACCCCTGATCGTGACCCAGAACCATCAACTGCCTGAGGAAAGAGACACAAAATATGAAAGTGGGTCTTTAGGTTACAAAATTAATCATCTAAACCAAAACACCCAGAAGTTTCCATTAATTTCTACATACTGTGCAGATGTTAAACCATTATTTTCCCAAACAGTGAAAACTAACAATCTTTGTGTGAGTTTCAACGGAAGAACAATGATAAACAATAAACTGGTCTTGTGTTTTGATCTGGTTTAAGTGTCTTCAAAAATATTATAATGTGATTAATTTAATTACAAAATATTCTTCAAAGGGTAAAGCAAACAATTTGAAAGGTTGTTGTCATTACCTAGAACTATAGTAAAGTACTGTACAGTGTATGCATCTAGTACAGGGTACAGGCATTTGAAAAAGTAATACAAACAATCTGTTTTTTTTATTGTACTGTACTTGGTATTTGGTTCAAATTATTTGCATTACATGGGCTGATCAGTTAAGAAAACACATCATAAGAAAAGGGTGGTAAAAGCATGCATTATGCAGTAAAAGAGCAGATCAGATGTGCAGAAAGAGAAAGATGTAAAGAAAAATGTGAAAGACTCGAGTCATCGTCTATGTGGCCCGAAACAACCGAAGCTGCTAATACTAAACACTTCCACCTCTTGTCAGCGTCGAGGGAAGCCAGTCTTGGTCCCCTACTTGAAAATCTTGGTCCTTTGGCTCCTTTGTCCATCATCTATTCTTGTGTTTTTTCTTCATGCTTCACAAAGATGCTATCATTTTGCCGGATGATGTTGTCAAGACTTGTGACTTGGCTGTCTTGCCACGTGCCAGGAAAAATGTAAAGTTTGGGGTATGGCCACCTTCTCTTGAATTCATTTTGAGTAAATCACAGAGATTTTTAAGACATAAATACCGGCTATTAAATACATTATTCTGATTCATTAAGAATTTCATTAAGGAGGAAAATAAACCCAACTTTTATATTCCTCATTGGCTGGTAATGACTTAACTTTTGAATAAATGAAACCAATGGAAAACCCAGGCCAAGGCTATGAGATCATGCAAACAAGCTACACCAGGTCACTGAACACAAGCCTGACACTTGCTCACTTACTGCTACTATGTCTTACCATTATAACTAGTTATAAAAGATACCCAAAATTCAGTCAGGTATGAAGTTGTCTAGTAAACAATAGCAAGCAACAATAAATGACCAATGATGAATGATCTATGGACAGCAGTGCTGTGGGAGTGTGAAATTGAGAACCTGAAAATAAAATAAGTAGTGATTGTTACATGAGCTGAAGACAATGTGCTGGACAGAATCTTATATTAAGACCAATTAATATTGATATGAAGTGCATGTTCATAACATCAAACTCCACATTTTATTCAAGATTCTGAAACATTCTTCAAATTACAGTATGTTGTAGCAGCACTGTTCACAAATTTCATCATTTTTCTACTGTATTATGCTGTCTTACAGGATTTTATAATTAAATATTTATATTATCAAGAGTGTGATGCTTCTGCTTTATTGCTGATATTTCAGCTTCCACAAATATTTTAAAGTAAAGAAAAACTTCATCTGTGAAACAGCATTACTTGAAGTCAGTGAGCAGGTGGAGCTGTGGCAAGAGCTGATGGGTTATGAGAGTAGGTGGCCGCCCACACAAACCAAGACACACGTACCGCAGTGGAAGAGCCCAATACTGGGCCTTGAGATCCCCTAGGGCTGTCCCCACCTCCTGGCTGGGACAAGACCCCTGGGGGAGTCCCTGGATGAAAGCCTGGGCTAGATGAGCCGGGCTCCACCAACGGGGGCTGAGAGCCCATGGTGGGCCCCTGGCTAGGCTTGGTTGTAGTGCCCTGTTGGAAATCTGGCGGCGGAGGACGCTGTATCCAGTTGTACTGTCTCTTCTCCACTGGCACTCCCCATCTCTCCAACTCTATGTACTGTACATGTGAGACAAGTTACACCACATTTCATCAATATCAGGTATTGGAAGAACCTGCAACATCAAAGCCCATGTGTTATCAGAAGATGCCATTACCTGACCTCAGCAAACCCCGCAGCAAACAGCAACTTGACGAGGAGACTGAAAATATGGCCAAGATATGTCATGTATGTCATTAATGTTAAAAAGAAGAATGAAGATTGGGATAAGGAGAGTCACACAGCCAGATGTGGGTGACTTGGGAAAACACGTCCGGGCACAGGTGGTGAAGAGGGGAAGGAGGCTCACCTGGTTCTTGAGAGAGGAGTAGCAGTCCTTACAAACCACCACTGAGTGGCCATTATCTACCACCATGCCACCTGATGGTCGATTGTGATCTTTCAGGAATGGATAATCCTGGGGAAGAAAATGTAATGGATAGTAAACATCCAAAATATAATACAAAATAACCGTACACAACAATAATAATAATATGTAAAACTAACCATATCATATACAGGTACACATTAATATTACAGGTTGTACCTCTCTAGTCCGGCATTCTGTGGTCCGGAAACTCTCGTGGCCCGGAACGATTTTAGTTTGCCCATGGAGAAAATTAATTTGAGTCTGGTACTTTCGACATTTGGCTAAATTTTGTCTTATTTACCCTCCTTTTTTGGCGAATTACTACCTGTAATAAAGCAACATCCTAATAAACCAACGAAAATAACACAGTTAAAGTTAAATAAAAACAACACAGAAAAAGTTTTCATGTTCTACAGCTTCAGCTAGAGTTGAACCTGATGACTTGGCAACTTTGTCATCCCAGTAAAAACACAAAACAACAACATTGGCTGTCCTTATGTTTTCAGCTTTACTACCACTGGTGAGTAGAATTTTTGTTTTAAATTCAGAAACAATAATTAAAGTATATATGAACAGTAAATAAGTATTGCTTTTATATTCTTTTGTAGAGTAAAGACGATATGTCTTCACATGTGCGCACTTACATACGCGATCTCACTTTTTTTCCTTTACCATTAATGGTTAGCTACTTTTATTGTTCCATTTATTAACATTAAATAACATTACTTAAAACAACCATATGAATTTTTTTTTTACAGTAATTTTACTACAGCTACAACCAGGGTCTTATTTTCTTCAGTTTTATATGTAGAACCAGTCAGTCACTGGTTTTGTAAACATTAACGAAAACAATGCCGTCTCGTTTCCTCGTGTGTTTTAATATTCTACGAATTATTAATGAACTGTATTGTTCATTTTGCACACATAAACATTAATTCAATCAAAAAGACATTCAGTAATAAACAATAATGAATCATTTGTACATAAGAGAAATGATGTTGTTTACACGATTGTGCACGTCTGAACGTTGGCGGGTCGCTCAAACCCGTCGAAATTCGAGTTTCCGCCGTCGAAATTTTAAATTGTGTAGTGTTTTTTTTGTGTAAAAAAAAACGTTGAATTAAAAACTCGCGAAATTTGAGAACCTACTGTACAACATTTAACCCTTCAATATATCTTCAAAGAGACCATGAAGCAAAGAAAGTGGTGCTAGTGCTTCCAAGCATAAGCACAAGTCACTATCTACCTAGGAAAAGGGTGAATTTCCCTGGTCCGGAAATTTCCATGGTCCGGCACCGGTCAGGTCCCGAGGTTGCAGGACTAGAGAGGTACAACCTGTAACAGAATAACCATAATTTCATATATAGGTACTGCATATTAATAACAAAGACAATGAATAACAATAAATAATAATAAATAACAATAAATATAATGATAATAAATTAATAACAGTACGGTAATTAAAATAATAATAATATAATACAATAATAATAATTTTGTAATAATGCAGCAATTATAAAATAACAACTGTTTTTATTTTTCAAAAGCAGCAATTCTTTTAATGAGGAACAAATTCTTGCAGATATCAAATGAAAATAGGACCTGGGATTGGGTGTGTATTGTATGTTGACAAGAAAATGAAGTTTTTGAACCATTGTGATTTGTGAGAAGGTGAATCAAGTTACGAAGATAGTGGGTCATATACGGTAATATTGTTCAGATACCCAGAGGGTTTGTCCCACGTAATGCTCTTCAAAAGTGAGGTGCTTTCCCGTTTGAAGTACCGTCTGGTCCCAAGATATGCTAGAGACTGTTAACTGATTGAATACAGTGGGGTATGCTATAACGAATCTAATTGGTTCTAGAACCTTGTTCGTTATAGCATTCGTTCGTTATAGGATTAATCCGTTCCAGGCCCCCAAATACAACCACTTAACACTGAAAAATATAATATAAAATTTTAAAAATTGTAAAAAAGTGCATACATATGCATCTAAACCCCTGAAATAAAGAATATCATCAATACTTGTAATAAAAAAGCAATAAATTAGTAAAAAAAAATATATATATTTTTTTTAATGTTCGTTGTAGGAGTTTTGTTCGTTATAGCATTCTCAATTTTATAGCTAAAACCGTTCGTTATAGGAATATTCGTAGTAGGATCCGTTCGTTATAGCATACCCCACTGTACTGTATGTCCAAAGGAGGGCCACCAGACTGGTGCCTGCTCTATGGCACCTCAGTTACCCAGAGATTAGAATACTTATAGGTGGGCATGGGGCGACTAATAGAACACCAAAGAGGACACAACTGTACTCAGTCGAGTATCCATTTCTGGAGCAGGCAGATACCCGCCCCACTAGAAGTCACAGAGTAAGGCTAAAAAACCCACAAGTTAAAAAAATTGTCAGGGCAAATTTTTTCGGGGTGAGGGATGTGTACTCTTGGAGCAATCTGCCAGAGAGAGTTGTGACAGCACCGAGTGTGAAATCATTTAAGACAAGACTTGACCAACACTGGTGTTATATATGTGTATGTTTATATGCTGCCTTTATTGATTATATATACATTATGTTACTTCTTACCAAAGTTAGAATGTGTTTAGGCCTGTGTAATCATGAATGTGTTAGGCACGTGGTATGACAACAACAACAATAAACCACCTGAGTAAGAGTCAGCATGTGGCTTCTCATTCTCCCATTAAATCATGTAAGATACTACAACTGGCACAGGTACATATACATCTAATAATAAATAATAATAATGAACAGTTTATTGAAAGAGCTTGGCAGCCAGAAGGCTGAAAATATACAGTTATATATTTGGGGAATGGGTTTCGAATTACAAATAATATACAAGTAACATAAGTGATACAAATAAGATATATAATGGCTAGATGGGGAAAAGCTCAAACTACAGGGCATTTCAACATCGTGACAGTGCAAGGAGTAGTGTTTACTGGGAGTGAATACACTAGTTTATTACAAGTTATTGATAATTTTTACAATCTTGGAACCAGTACATGCTCAGTAATCCAGTATTTGCCAACAGTGCATAACAGAGACCTAACAAGCTACCCAAGTGGCTAACAAGGCAATCAATGGCAAATAGGAGAAAGTAAAGTAAATTCTCTTGCCCCAAACATTTAAATGATCAAAGAAGCAGAGGCTTGCTTCCTTTGTAAATTAATTTAATGCCTTTTCTCTTGCTTTTCCATTTGATCTAAAATCCACTCATGTACTAAACATGTAGGTCAGACTGGGAAAGCATTGCAACTTAGACTAAAACAGCATAAGTATAATATTAGAACAACATCAGAAAGCAGTGCACTTTTCGTTCATATATGGAACAATAATCATCCCACAGATTGGAAAAACAGCTTAGAAGTGTTTAAAACATCACGTGTCACAGAACTTCTGGTTGAAGCTAGTTTGATTAGGGAAATGAATTCCATAAACCTTAGTGATGGTCAGTACAAAACTGATAAAATGTTACATAAATTTATTTGTCAATGGCCCAAGGTTAAAAATGCTTTGAAAGCATTTGAGGTAGATGTAGGATAGATGATTAGTGGGTCCCATATTTTTTACCCAACTTAACATGACTAGTTACGTCGCCCATTTTTATAAGCTCCTCCTATGTTTGGGGTGGTGGTGGTGGTGTGTGGATTAGTGGATCTCATGTTATGGACCTGACCTCATGTTTTGTATGGTCACCCTGTGTATATAAGTCATAGTAAATTAAATTGACAATAAAATAAAAACAAAAATGAAAATAAAATAATAATAAAGAACCACAAAGAAATACAAAAATGCAAAAAAAGATAAAAAGTGAGAAACAATATACAGTATTGTATGTATGTTGTGTTGTCAATAGTAAGAGAAACAATTGAGACCTGCAATTGTGTGTAAATGAGGCAGAAAGTCAGATCAGCAACCTGGGACTTGGTCACAATTTTTGTGATGCCATATGGCAGCAGGGTCTACCATTAGACAACACATTATGCTTCCAATATCTTCCCAGGCAGTAGTACCTCCCTGTTTGGTAGCTGCCCGAGAAATATGGATAGCCAGGAACGGAGCATACCTCTGTCCTTTAAACAGTGCAGTGCTCTTGTTTGCCTTATTCAAGAGAAGGGCAAAGTCATACAAGAAAAATTACGTATTCATTCATCCTGAAATATGGCCTACCCTTTTAGCGAGTGGCTACTTAGCCGAGAATGGACGAGTTGTAGGTTCTGGGCAAACACAAGAAATACACTCTGCCACGTTCTTAGAGTGATACGGTATTATATAATTTGTAATAAAAGTTTAAAGTCTTGCTATAGTAGTAGAGATAAGTTTATTTCTCTCGAAACAGGGCCGCCATTTGCAATGACGGCACCACCTACCCCGCAGACGACACAAACTCACCGCTGCAGTCGAAGCCTAACAAAGGGTGGCCTCTTCAGACCCCAAATGCCACTTCAGGTAAGTTTTAGGGGTGTTTTTTTTATGATCTAAGTCATGGACATTTCATAAGTGAAGAAATGTGCCATGTAGAGCAGGATCTAACAGGTTGGATGAGCGATAGAGGTTGGGTGTAAGTGGGACTGCCCAGTATGGGCCAATAGGCCCGCTGCAGTTACTTCCAGTCTTATGTTCTTATGGACATAAAAACCCCAATCTTCACACCAGCTCAGCTGTCATGTATTCTTACCTGGTAGACGTTCTCTTTTTTTTCCAGTACTTTTTTTTTACAGGATTAGCTCACCTGGGCACAGGTCACTGACCCACATCGGGGCCTGGGGGGCAAAAATGTAATAATAATAATAATAATAATAATAATTAGTTCAGAGTACAGTCAACCCTCACTTTACGCGGTCCAGCATTCCGCGTTTCCACGTTAACGCGGTGCCTTGCCAGAACCTAACGTGCTCACATTACGCAGTGCGTGAACCCCATTACGCGGAGAGTGTCCGGCGCGACGCTATTTTTAGATTCGCCCCACCCGCCTGCCTGCCTGTGCTCCTCGCCTCTCCCTCCTCCTCCCTCTGCTTGGGCAAGCCGCGCGGTAAGGTTGCGCAGTGTGTGTCTTTGTTGCGTTATCACTGACGTCATATGACGTATCGGACTGTGATTGGCCATGCATCCCTACCCCCCTCTGCTGCTAGCTGTAATTGGCTTAAAGTATTATGACGTGTCCACCTGGGGGAGGGAGGGAGGAAAGATGATCCTTGACCTAGCCGCGCCAGTTTCATCCCTCCACGCCAGACCGTGTAAACGTGCATCCATTGTTCTCTAAAATGGCTTCCACCGGACCACCACCCCCAGAGAGAAACCTTTCCTTACCTGGACTCAGCGGCACTAAGCCAAAGAAGAACATGACGTTCCTTAAGCTACGAGGTGAAGTATACCATCATCCAAGAGTTGGAGAAAGGAACAAGGCAGGTTGATTTGGCGCGCCAGCATGGTGTGAATGAATCTACGATTCGAACAATAAAAAAGGATGCAGCCAAGATAAAGGAGCACATGAAGATCACAAAGTCTACAGGTGCTTCTATGATCAAGTATTTTCACAACCAGGTGCTTCTCAGGACAGAAAAATTACTTGTGAGATACTTGGTGTGTCAGGCGCGAAGGAACATGGCGGTCGACACGCGCTCTGTTAAGGACTACGCACGTGAACTGTACATGGCAGTGGCACGAAAGATGGGAACTACAGAGCCCAAACCCTTTAATGCTTCCTCTGGGTGGTTACAGAGGTTTAAGATCCGGAACAAGATCACCAATATAAACATTGGTGGTGAAGAAGCGAGTGCTGACCGTGCTGCGGCTAGGGAATTTCCTCCGTTTTTGCGTGAGATTATGGAGGAAGGACAGTACAGTGACGACCAGGTGTTTAACATGGACGAATCTGGTCTTTTCTGGAAAAAGCTACCTTCCAAGTCCTTCGTTGTAAAGAATGCCAGCAAGATTCGGGGCCGGAAGATGCAGAAGGAGCGCATCACCGTCCTGTTTACCACCAATGCCTCCGGTACCAGTAAGCTCAAGTTATCGGTGATCCACACAGCACGCAAGCCGCACGCCTACAAAACTATGGACATGACCAAGCTAAATGTCCACTGGCTGACCGCAAGTAAGGCGTGGATGTTCTCTACACTGTCCCTCTCCTGGTTTGATGACTGTTTTGTTCCCGATGTAAAGAAATTCTGTGAGCAACAGAATGTGCCATTCAAGATTTTGTTGCTGCTGGACAACGCACCAGGACACTCGCCCCTACTGTTAGATCGTCACCCCAACGTAAAAGTGGTCTTCCTTCCTCCCAACACTACGTCTATATTACAGCCCATGGACCAAGAGTTAATCTGTAATGTAAAAGCTGCATTCTCTACGAAAAAATTCAAACTCCTGAACGACTACACCAACACCAGGGAAGAGTTGCGCAACCTGAGTGACACCACCACCGATAGCAAGAGCGAAGAAGATGAGGATCAACAGTTGGCACAGCAAAAAATACTGTTCAAACAATTCTGGAGAGTATTTAACATCAAGAAAGCTGTGGACTTCTTGGTGGAGTCATGGGATCAGCTGTCTATTGCTACAATTCGTCACGCATGGAGACATGTGTTGCATGGAATACCAGGTGAGAGGAGGAGTCAATCTGTGACTGGTGAGGTTCAGACTGTTGCAGTAGCAGTGGACCTTGCCAGAGAAGCTGCGCAGACTGTTACAGTTCCAGGCTTCTCCGAGACCACCAACGACGACATCCTGGAGGTGATAAGGGATCCTGATGTGACTACCGACGAGATGGTAGATGATGATGATGACGACGTCAGTGAAGAGGCAGGTGGTGCGTCATCCCAAGAAGAACAACACTTATCCCATAGTAATGTTAGGGGTGCCATCGAGTGTATCGAGAAAGCCAAGCTCCTCCTTTCCGACGACCCTGACGCAAACAGGTATGAAATCTTCACTACCCAGCTGTTGCAGACTATAGAGCCCTACATCAAGGTGTATCACGACAACATCAACACCAGCCGTCAGCAAAGCATAACAGATTTCTTCGCCCGCAACCCACCACAGCCAGCCCAAGCCAGTGATAGTGACAGTGAAGATGACTTTGAGGGATTTGTCAGGGAAGCCCTGACAACTGTAAGTGACAGTGATGGTGATTCACCTAGTAATGGTGATTCACCTGAGGGCCAGTAATCTGCCCTCTGCCTCGGAACCAGCCTCCATCCCCGTATGCCGACCCATCTCTTCTACTAACGTAAGTGTTCCACATAACTTTTAGTTTTCCTAACCTAACCTTTATTTTTCCTATGTTAACCTTTATTTTTCCTAACCTAACCTCTTCTATATTACTTGTTTTTTCATACCATCATAAAGTTAAGATAAAATTTTTACTACAACAAAGTTGTGTGTCGTCAAAAAGTGGAGTTTGGGGGTCGGCCCGGACTCTATTTCAATTAATCCCATATGTTATGTTATTCACTTTACGCATTCCTCACTTTCCGCGGGACCCTGCGGGTTACATTAACCGCGTAAAGTGAGAGTTGACTGTATATAAAATTTATAATAAAAATACAAAATTAAAAATTAAATACTGTAATAACAATAATGATAACAACAACACTGATAATAATAATAATAATAATAATAATAATAATAATAATAATAATAATAATATTAATAATAATAATGAACCATAAAGAAAAAAAATCAAAATCAAAAGTAAGAAACGATATACCGTATGTACAGTATGTTGTGTTGTCAAAATAAGAGAAACAATTGAGACCTGCAATTGTGTGTAAATGTGGCAGAAAGTCATATGAACAACCTGGGACTTTGTCACAATTTTCGTGATGCCATATGGCAGCAGGGTCTACCATTAGACCTGCCTACTACCCTCTAGTATATCAATACTAGATTGAGATACGAGTCAATTTAGAAGTAATGACATTGTCTGGACTTTGTTTTGAGAATGCCTGATGCTAGGTAAACATGACCAACATAGTGCTGTTATTGTTTTGATGATTCACTAATGAACCATTAGGATATATCATCATTTATATTAATCAACGGGTAAAATTTTACTTTAACTTCCATGAGTATTCGAGAAAAGCTATATTGGGCAAATGTTAAGTTTTGGTCATTCCTGTACTTAGACACGCAGACTGTTGTTTTTTTTTTCTGATGGTTTGCGATGTGTTATGAACGATTTTAATCTTCATTTATATCAGAAATCACTAGTTTTGAGTTACTAACCCCCTGTTTCTGCCTAACCTGGAGCAATCAGACAATGCAGAATGAAGCGAAGCTAAGATTAATCGAGTTATGAACTTTGTGTTATGTCACGATGTGTAATAAATTGTAATTAAGATAAAATTGTGTGACTAACTAATTATGTATCAGATGGATCACCATGTAATATTATGAACATCTCTGCAGGTTTTGACCACATCAATTAATATTGAATGCATCAAAAGGCGGGTTTCAATCATTCCCTTCGACTTGCCCGCCACCTGAACGTCCTTAACTATTTACAACTGTGTAGCACAGTAAAGCACAATTAATTATCTAATAATATTTATTTATAGAGCCGATCAGCCGAGAAGGTTGGACAATTGCTTCCAGGGTTCAAGGCAGAGGAAAGAAGTTTACCAATAGTAGATGTCTTTATGATTGTATTATCAAGAACTCTGCCATCCAGCTTTGAAGCATGTCAAATTACATCTGTCATCTGATCATCTCAAGCCCATCCCCTGGCCATGGTCGTCCCTAGTCCTTCCACAACATTAAATATAGACATCGGTGACGAAAACTTACATTTAACAGACATGAAATAGAGAACAGTGATAAAAACTTCCATGTTGGAGTTATCGGTCTTTTGCATCATTTTGGCAGCCAGCAAGTAAATACACACGACTATATGAGCAGTAGTTTATTTGAACCTAAAAATAAGGTATGCCTGTGTATATCAACATTGTATATGGCCACAAGTCCTGTATTTCTGCTGGTTACAACACATACACCACAGCTGGCTGCCTCCAGACTCCCGCTCGGTGGCTAGAGCTAGTATGTGACGTAATAACCAATCACAGAGCTTTTCGCAGTCACGTGACTTTTTAGCTACTTTAACCCTTATTGTTTTTACATTTTTTAGCCCAGTGTATTTAAAAATATCATTACAATAGTGAATTTAAGCCTTTTCTTTACCTATTGACCTGCCATCTTACGAAAACATTCCGACTGTCAACTCGTCCGTCCATCCCTGACCTATCCTAATCACATTTATTCTGTAGCCTCATCAGCATTTTACAAAATTGTTATAGCTTGTAAATTATTAAATGTTTAAGAATTTAATATTATTAAGTTCTGTTTTACTTCATTTGTTACCCATCCTTGAATATTATTCCCTAGCTTAGTAGTTCTTAACTGCAGTGATGCTTAAAATAATTGATAAGGTTTTAAATACTGGAGAGCCTCATTACTTTGTGTTGAGGCTATAACGAGGCTGATCTTAAACATCGTCATTTCGTTGGTAATTTGTGCTTGCTATATGAAATTTACACTTCTTGCTCAAGGACTAGGAACATTAATTATCGTGTACTTAAACATGCAGGTGTGTTGATATATACTGTATCTACAAGTGTCGATTAGAGACGGCTTAACGCTCACGATCGGCCGGGATTATTTAACACCTATAAATACCTGACAATCTTTGAATGTACAGTACCATATGGAAACAAAACTTTCTGTTACCAACAAACTCACATCCTATCAGTTTTAAATATATTATATCTCAATATATCTAAATTTGGAGGGTGAAAAGTGTTTTTATATTCATCGGGATTGTCATCGGGCGGGTACCCATCCCGATGAATGTTCCAACGATCATTCACGATTGCAAACTGATCCACCGGGACCGCCTTCAGGTCTTTGGTGTCTGAATCACCACACCCGATGGTGTTCCTGTAAATAATGGCCTTCTCTGAGCTAGGGGAGACAGGAGGGTAACCTACCACAGCAGGCCTACACTTACTCCCCTTCCTCTCTCTCCTGTACACATCCATCTCTCTATGAAAGAAAGAATAGACAAGAGGAAACTAAAAATTAGAGAACAAAGCAAAAAAAAATATGATTGATTAATTAATTCTAGAAAAAGATGTGAAACATTAAATAAAACAAGAAACTATAAATAAATAGAATAAAAAGAGAAGAAATTCAGATAAGTAAACACCCAATATTACTACATCCTTGTAATAACAAGAGTTGTCTACGGCCATCTAAAACCTACTGACCACCTGCCACACCTACTGACCACCTGCCACACCTACTGACCACCTGCCACATCTACTGACCACCTGCCACACCTACTGACCACCTGCCACACCTACTGACCACCTGCCACATCTACTGACCACCTGCCACACCCACTGACCACACACCTACTGACCACACACCTACTGACCACCTGCCACACCTACTGACCACCTGCCACACCTACTGACCACCTGCCACACCTACTGACCACCTGCCACACCTACTGACCACCTGCCACATCTACTGACCACCTGCTACACCTACTGACCACCACACACCCACCTGACCACCTGCCATCTACTGACCACCTGCCACACCCACTGACCACCTGCCACACCCACGACCACCTGCCACATCTACTAACCATCTGCCACACCTACTGACCACCTGCCACACCTACTAACCACCTGCCACACCTACTGACCACTCTCTACTGACCATCTGCTACACCAACTGACCACCTGTCACACCCACTGACCACCTGCCACACTGACCATCTGCCACATCTTCTGACCACCACACCTACTGACCACCTGCCACAGTAACCGGCCACATCGACTGAACACCTCCACACTGACCACCTGCCACACCTACTGACCACGACCTCCCCTGCCACACGCCTCGGAACACCTCACACTGACCACCTGCCACCGAGAACACCTGACCACCTGCCAGTAAACCGCCTGCCACATCGACTGAACACCCTCCACACTGACCACCTGCCACATCGATTGAACACCCTCCACACTGACCACCTGCCACAGTAACCGTGCCACATCGACTGAACACCCTCCACACTGACCACCTGCCACACCTACTGACCACCTGCCACAGTAACCGTCTGCCACATCGACTGAACACCCTCCACACTGACCACCTGCCACACCTACTGACCACCTGCCACAGTAACCGTCTGCCACATCGACTGAACACCCTCCACACTGACCACCTGCCACACCTACTGACCACCTGCCACAGTAACCGACTGCCACATCGACTGAACATCCTCCACACTGACCACCTGCCACACCTACTGACCACCTGCCACAGTAACCGACTGCCACATCGACTGAACATCCTCCACACTGACCACCTGCCACACCTACTGACACAATATTTAGCAAAACATTTACTGTAAAATCAATAAGCGTATAATTGTCAGTGTCAAAACATGGCTGGTGGCTGGTGTCATTAGTTGGCTCCCGAAAGGTGTCAGTAAATGGCTCCTTTGTAAACACATTAACAAAAATAAAAATGTTCTGTGATTGAATGTGTTGTCAGGTAAATTTTTTTTTACCACTAAGCGTTAGAAGAAGCTGCTGCTGCGTGTCTTCACTTCATGTTGAACTTACGTGCTCTGACTCTGGGAAAGAAATCTCCTGTTATTCAGAATAAGTTTAGGGACAGTGTGGTTCTGGCACACTGCACCAAGTCTTCGGTAGCCCTATACATAACCAGCACTGCACGCGACCACCTCCAATTCTCAAAAATTTCAGCTGGATATTGATATGGAACAGTTCATTTAGTCAGAAAAGTGCAGATATAAAGAAAACAATAACAACATTAACATGGCTGAGCCAAGTGAGAGCTGGAGCAGTGCCGCGGGATCGAACTCGCGACACTCGGAACAGGTGAAAGTTGTATTCATTCGGCCGTCGCACACTACCTCTTGTTACCTTGTATATTTACTTTCCTTAAAAATATATTGATGATGTTTTGAATTTTGTAACTTAAAAAGAAGTGCTGACGATAAACACAGACGAGGAGGACCAGACGGTGCTCGCTCCAGGTGCTGGGCTGTGGTACAGTATTTGGGGTCAAGGTTTTTGTCTGAGATACTGTAATTCCTGCTTCACTCTCATTCAGCATGCTTCAATTCCAGGGTCCTCTAGTTCAGTCTGTGTTCCACTCGGTTCCTGCTTATCCAGGTTCAGAGTTTCAGGCTGTTGTGTTTGTGGTTTAGTTGTTTTAAATAGTTTAGTCTGTACTTGAGCTTGTTCACTTAAGAGCTTATCATCATACGTCACCTGCTTTATTCTCCTCCAGCCAACCTCATAAGTAACCCAGTGTGAGTTGCTTGTGTCCAAACTTTAGTTGGTGACATTCCTGTTTCAGGAAAATTAGTGCAGGAATTACTTGAACTGGTGTGGGAGTTATTGACTATAACGTGTTGGTTGTGACAGAGGTGACCAGCCTGTAATTGGTTTCAGCTGCTGCAAAGTGCAACAGATTTCCATTACTGGCACTGATAAGACCTTGGAGCGAGTCTGCCCCAAGTGGCCCATGTGGCGCAAGGCCATGGCCAGCCCTGGCCAGGAGGGTGCAGTACTTCAGAGACGTAACCCATATGTTTATCAGACAATGTGTGAGCAGACTTCATAGAGAGATGTTGTGCCACACTACACTTGGAGTCCTCACCAATATTGGTTGCCATACTTGTGGACTCTGCCGAGAGTTTCTGAGTGGATTGACCTAGGAGGTAAACTTAAGTGCATTTAATAGTGAAACCTTTCATTATATCTAGCCATCTCCTTTGATGTTAGTTTTATTTTGTTAATACTGTAAATGTAAATAGTATAACATGATATTTACAAAATCCTGTGATATTTTTACCACTAGTGAGAAAGAATACCAAGTGACATGTAACACAGTGAAACTTGAAATAAATTATTTCCCCATTAGGGTGTGTCATAGGAGGGAAGATCAGCTAAAACTAATGGCCCATCACTTTTTTGGTAGATTTTAGTGTATATAAACAGAAAATAATTTCAGTTTCAATATTTTGCAACCTTTTGCTAGGTAAATTTTAGCGTGAAATTTATCGAAAATCTAACGTACAGCTGCATTAGTGCATTACAATTAAATAGTGAACATTGCTTTCTGACTTCATTCTTTAACAACCCAACTAACAATATTTTTTTTTCTGTTTCAGATTCTGATGCATTTATAAGTTGATAATATTTGCGATGGCTGCTTGTGTCAGGACGAGGAACCAAAAAATCCAGCCATCTCAGTCACTATCTTGGGTCTGGGAGAGAGCTCCTGAAGTCGGAGTTGCCTACATTGAGAGATGCTTTGAGATACGGTGTTTTAATCAGGCAAATCAGTGAAAAGAACCAAAGAACTTACACAAACAAAGACATTGCCAGTGATATGACCAAAGTTGTCTTGGCACAGTACACTCTGGCTAACGCCAGTTCAAGCCTCCAGTCATAACAAGTCAGAAGAAGATTAGTGAGAGACTGCTAGCCAGTTGGGGAAAAGGCAAGAGATATCTCTCTTGGGAGAGGAAAACTTGCAGTTAAGGACAGCTTTGCCAAGCAACTGGACCAGTTATTTGACATAATTACTTGCAAGTGCCCAATTGTTCTCTGTCCTGAGTTTGGATGCGATTGTGACTGTAAATCCGAGGCCCACATCTCCTGTATTTGCAAGCGTGAACTGAAGATTCCTGTGATCGAACTGGCATTTGTCAAAGCACAGAGAGAGAAGACTGGCAGTATAGGGGCTCTCATGATTTCTAGCCAAGATATTCCGGAGTACAAGAGAGACAGGAGGCTGCCACAGAGAGACAGAAGAGGAGAAGAGTTGCCGAGAAAAAGAGACTTGAGAGGCCAGAATTGAGGTAAGGCCGTTGATTGGAGTCAAGCTGATTCAGAGTTTAATGACTTCCCCATGGCTGATCGAGGTGCTGACCAGGAGAATGGTGACTTGTCCCTAACCCAAAAAATAATGATCCCAAACCTTCCAGGCATAACATTCGAAATAGGAAAGATATCCCGAGCATAGCTCTGGCCAGCATGCGACACCACACTGGTCTCAGAGAAACTGCAGAGATAGCAGCAGCTGCCTGGATTGACGGTGGTTTGATAACACCTGATGATGTTCACCTGGTGATAGATCATAACAAAGTAAGGAGAGCTCAGGAGAAACTTGTCAGTAACCTAGAAGAAGAGTTTGATAAGGGGATAAGAGAAAATGGAATCAATTGTTTGTTCTTTGATGGGAGAAGGGATGACACTAAAGTGTTCATGAAAGTTGGAGATTCTGACAAGTTGTTCCCTGCCATGGTGAAGGAGGAACACTACTCATGCTGCAGTGAGCCAGGAGGGAAGTATTTGTGGCATTTCACTCCAGAAAAATATGACATCAGGAAACCAGCTGAGATAGTGGCAGATAACATTGTGAACTGGCTCAGAGAGAAGAACGTAGACCAGACCCTGCAGGCCATTGGAGGGGACAGCACCAACACGAACACAGGGTGGCAAGGGGGGTCATACAGTGGATAGAGCGGAAGATTGGGAGGAAGCTGGTCTGGATTGTTTGTGACCTCCACACCAACGAGTTGCCACTCAGACATCTGATTCAGGAGCTGGATGGCAAGACTCTTTCAAACAACAGATGGTCTGGTCCTCTTGGCAAGATGCTGGACTCTGCCACTGAGTTAGAAATAAATCCGAGCTTTGAAAAAATCACAGTTGGCCCTCCACTAGTTGAGCTTGCAAATACTGTCATTGGCTTGACTACAGGTACTGACCAGTACTATGGATTTTATGATTTTGCAGTGCCATCAAAACTGGGGTCATGCCTGATAAACTTGCTTACCTGCAGATAGGTCCAGTCTCACATTCTAGGTGGCTCACAACGGCTCTCAGGTTCTGCAGAATTTGGGTCGCTCATCATAAACTGAAAGGGAACCAACTTCACAACCTGAGACTTATTGTCCAATTCATCGTGAGTGTCTACTTGCCAAATTGGTTCAACACCAAGGTCAAGCCATCGTTCTCCGAAGGTCCGAGGCATGTTCTCTTCCAGCTTGAGCTCCTGAGGAGTCAGCCAAGGAAGGTTGTTCAGATTGTGGAGCAGACTGTGAGGAGATCTTCCTGGTATGCTCATCCCGAGGCAGTTCTGCAGGTGTGCTCTGCAGTAAGGATGAGGAGGAGAGAAAATTAGCGATCCAAAAGATCTTGGATATGGGGCTTTATGAGGAGGATCTGGGCATGGCAGAATCAGTTGAAGTGACGATTCCTTCAGGGTCAGGAAGACTCCTGAGTCAATCTGGTGCCAAGACCCTCACTGATCTCATAGATCTGGATAACATCAGGCTGGCAGTGAGCCCCCTCTTACCTGCAGCCTCACCAATGTTCAAGTCAGAGCTTTCCTGGACAACCCCATGCATGTCCCTGCCTGGCCCTCGCACACCCAGAGTATAGAGCGTTGTGTACAGCAAGTGAGCGAGGCCAGCAGTCACGTGTACAGCCAGGAGAGGAGGGAAGGCTACATCCGAGCTCAGGTGGTCAGCAGGGAGGGTGATGAGTAGAAACAGAAGCAAGAAAAGACATGTTCTCTATGGTGTGCAGCAACACGGGTCGTAGTAGTAAAACTGGTTTTTGTATTTGATGATTTTGTTTTCTAAAGGAATATTAAATTTAATAAATGTGTCAAGATCATTCGTTTCACTATTCTGGATCATTTTCATCCTAATAAATTAACCTGATACATTTACTTTACTTTAAATAAGCTATTTAGTGGTGTTGGTAAAAGGGTGGGAATACTGAATTTTCATAAGATTTCAAGTTAAAATTTACCTAGCAAAAAATTAAAACTTTTTAAATCTGAAGATATCACATGATTCTGCACATAGAACTACGTACATCATTAATACCATGGGCCGATTTTTCAAACTCAAAAAAAAAAAAAAAAAATCGCCTCCGTATGACACACCCTATTTCCCCATACTCACTAACATAGTTGGTGATTAAGGGGCGGTGGCAGCAATCTACCATTCATTGATAATTAAGAGGATATAACCCCCAGAGTGGATTTTGTGAGATTAAATTCCAAGTGACTGGCAACAACTATAAATATAAACCATAAAATCCAACATTGGTCCGTGTCTTATAAGGATTCCTGGTCAGTTTAGCAGTAATGGACATGAAAATGTCCGGGTGAGTAGCACTGTGAGTCAGGTTAAGCAAAAGCAAAACTATAACTGGTAACATTCGGAAGTGCTTTGAAAAGTGTTCAATACCAGTGCCAGCCGGACCCCAGATACCCGACAGTGTCAGCCAGACCCCAGATGCCCGGCAGTGCCAGCCGGACCCCAGATACCCGACAGTGCCAGCCAGACCCTAGATACCCGACAGTGCCAGCCAGACCCCAGATACCCGACAGTGTCAGCCGGACCCCAGACACCCGGCAGTGCCAGCCAGACCCCAGACACCCGGCAGTGCAAGCCGGACCCCAAATACCTGGCAGTATCAGCCGGATCCCAGACACCCGGCAGTGCAAGCCGGACCCCAAATACCTGGCAGTATCAGCCGGATCCCAGACACCCGGCAGTGCAAGCCGGGCCCCAGATACCTGGCAGTATCAGCCGGATCCCAGATACCCGACACTGACCCTCAAGTGTAGGAGAGTGCCAGACTAATAATTCTGATTTTTTTTTTTACAGGGATTAGCCCACCCGGGCACAGGTCACTGACTCACGTCAGGGCCTGGGGAGCGAATATATAATAATAACAATAATAAGAGTATATAGGGAGATTCCGCGGTGATAACACTATCTGAGGGACAAAGGTCTATCGTCTGGGTAGTGACACTGGCTACGGTGGCACATGACTTGGGCAAAGTAACCAGCAACAAGGCCGGGCCGGGGAGGAGGAGCTCTGCCTTACTCAAAAACGTTATAACACAGCCGCAGGCAGGTGGCTTCACTACTTAATATAACCACAGCTGACCCCAGGGAGCGTCTCACACATGGAGGCCACATGTTGGTAAATACTGTATATCCAGTTACACACTCCGCATAAAACTATATGTACAGTATCCCCAAAAAGTATCTGTCCACACTGTATGAATCATTATGAGACCACGGATGATAGATATAGGGACATGCATTTACTGTGGTATATAGTTTAACATAAATCATGACATACAAGTATGTATCTATTTATGTTATTCGGTTATCAAATATACTGTACTTGTACTAGGATCAGTATGCCACAGAGCCACGCATACCAACCCTCCCGGGACATCACGAGTTGCATGTAGCATTTCGGAAGTTATTGGACCCATCCTGACAGATACTTTTTTTTTTTTTTAGATACTGTACAGTGAGTGTGTGTGTGTGTGTGTGTGTGTGTGTGTGATAATATTTTTAAAATTCCAGACAGGTAAAGATGATCAAATCCTTTTCACTCAATTAATACATTGCGTTTTGGGGAGCCACAAAAGTAACACCAAGGGAAATAAAATAACATCTCACTCCACGTACTCTCGACTGTCTACCTTAATATATAGTCTCACTGATAACCCAAATTCTCTACACAAATTTAGGTCTCTGAGGAAGCAGGAGGCGTCCACCATACTCACGTGGCAACCTTATTAACTGGTACAATTTGTTCTACAACTTGGTGTGTCCCGGGCCTCTCTGTCCTCGCCATTGACGTGTCATACGTTTAAATGCCTGAATAAAGCTAAGACTACCTGGTTAATGGTGTAATTATCAACAACAGGACGAAATATGATGATATACAAAAGAAGGACAGACGTGTTATCTGTTAGACTGATAAGACCACAACTACTACAGGTTGTTATGTATGATGACGATCAGGTAGCGTCATGAGGTGATGTCGATGTACGCGTGACAGGTGACACCATACACCACCATTACGTTATCACCTGCACACCCTCCCACACCTCCCACCCTCAACACAGATCCACCATTTTAGGACAAGCAAGACCATAATTGTGATCATCACGAAGAATAAATAACACTGATCTAAATAAACTCGTTTGTACACCTAAACCTATCAAGAAAAATGGCGCCAACAATGAGCTTTGCTCGTGGTGGTCAAGACTGGAGTAGCTGCCCCACGGGAGATAAAGACGCTCTCCACTTAACCTTTGGATTCGTGCCACAAGGAGGGCGGGGGGGTAGTGTCGTTGGTAGGTAGTGCCAACTGCAGAGTGTCTACATTCCTGCCCCATGCACAACACTGCAGTGCCAGGGCCGCCTCCAAATTTTCTTCGATTGAGGGAAAATCATTTTGTGTATAGAGTGTAATAATTAAGAAACAATGATCAGTGTTACCTTCCCAATATAACCTGACACAATGTACACTGTTAGTAGAGTACTGAGCACCATACAATAAGGAGGAGACCAAGTGTACCATACAACTCGAGGATGGTGTGGTCATGTTCCCCCCGAGGATGATGTGGTCACGTTCCCCCCGAGTATGATGTGGTCATGTTACCCAGAGGATGATGTGGTCATGTTCCCCCGAGGATGGTGTGGTCATGTTCCCCCCGAGGATGATGTGGTCACGTTCCCCCCGAGTATGATGTGGTCATGTTACCCAGAGGATGATGTGGTCATGTTCCCCCGAGGATGGTGTGGTCATGTTCCCCGAGGATGATGTGGTCATGTTCCCCGAGTATGATGTGGTCATGTTCCAGAGGATGATGTGGTCATGTTCCCCCGAGGATGATGTGGTCATGTTCCCCCGAGGATGATGTGGTCACGTTCCCCCAGGTATGATGTGGTCATGTTACCCAGAGGATGATGTGGTCATGTTCCCCGAGGATGGTGTGGTCATGTTCCCCGAGGATGGTGTGGCCATGTTCCCCCGAGGATGGTTTGGTCACGTTCCCCGAGGATGGTGTGGTCACGTTCCCCGAGGATGGTGTGGTCGTTCCCGGGGATGGTGTCACGTTCCCCGGGATGGTGTGGTCGTTCCCGGGGATGGTGTGGTCACGTTCCCCGGGGATGGTGTGGTCACGTTCCCGGATGGTGTGGTCGTTCCCCGAGGATGGTGTGGTCACGTTCCCCCGAGGATGGTGTGGTCACGTTCCCCCGAGGATGGTGTGGTCACGTTCCCCGAGGATGGTGTGGTCATGTTCCCCGAGGATGGATGTGGTCATGTTCCCCGGGGATGGTGTGGTCATGTTCCCCGAGGATGGTGTGGTCACGTTCCCCGGGGATGGTGGTCAGTTCCCGAGGATGGTGTGGTCATGTTCCCCCGGATGGTGTGGTCATGTTCCCCGAGGATGGTGTGGTCACGTTCCCCGAGGATGGTGTGGTCATGTTCCCCCGAGGATGGTGTGGTATGTTCCCCGGGGATGGTGTGGTCATGTTCCCCGAGGATGGTGTGGTACGTTCCCCCAGGATGTGTGGTCATGTTTGAGGATGGTGTGGTCACGTTCCCGGATGGTGTGGTCATGTTCCCCGAGGATGGTGTGGTCATGTTCCCCGAGGATGGTGTGTTATGTTCCCGAGGATGGTGTGGTCATGTTCCCGGGGATGGTGTGCGTTCCCCGAGATGATGTGGTCATGTTCCCCGGGGATGATGTGGTCATGTTCCCCCGGGGTGGTGTGGTCACGTTCCCCGAGATGGTGTGGTCATGTTCCCCGAGGATGGTGTGGTCATGTTCCCCGGGGATGATGTGGTCAGTTCCCCGAGATGATGTGGTCATGTTCCCCGGATGATGTGGTCATGTTCCCGGGGATGTGTGGTCATTCCCCGATGATGTGGTCATGTTCCCCGAGGATGGTGTGGTCACGTTCCCCGAGGATGGTGTGGTCACGTTCCCCGAGGATGGTGTGGTCATGTTCCCCGAGGATGGTGTGGTCATGTTCCCCGAGGATGGTGTGGTCACGTTCCCCGAGGATGGTGTCACGTTCCCCGAGGATGGTGTGGTCACGTTCCCCGAGGATGGTGTGGTCACGTTCCCCGGAGATGGTGTGGTCACGTTCCCCGAGGATGGTGTGGTCACGTTCCCCGGGATGGTGTGGTCACGTTCCCCGAGGATGGTGTGGTCGTTCCCCGAGGATGGTGTGGTCACGTTCCCCGGGGATGGTGTGGTCACGTTCCCCGGGATGGTGTGGTCAGTTCCCCGAGATGGTGTGTCATGTTCCCCGAGGATGGTGTGGTCATGTTCCCCGAGGATGGTGTGGTCATGTTCCCCGAGGATGGTGTGGTCATGTTCCCGAGGATGGGTGTGGTCATGTTCCCCGAGGATGGTGTGGTCATGTTCCCCGAGGATGGTGTGGTCATGTTCCCCGAGGATGGTGTGGTCGTTCCCCGAGATGGTGTGGTCATGTTCCCCGGGGATGGTGGTCACGTTCCCCGGATGGTGTGGTCGTTCCCCGGGGATGGTGTGGTCACGTTCCCGGGGATGGTGTGGTCACGTTCCCGAGATGGTGTGGTCAGTTCCCCGGGGATGGTGTGGTCACGTTCCCCCGGGGATGGTGTGGTCATGTTCCCCGAGGATGGTGTGGTCATGTTCCCCGAGGATGGTGTGGTCGTTCCCCGAGGATGGTGTGGTCGTTCCCCCGAGGATGGTGTGGTCACGTTCCCGAGGATGGTGTGGTCATTCCCCCGAGGATGGTGTGGTCACGTTCCCCGAGGATGGTGTGGTCATGTTTCCCCGGATGGTGTGGTCTGTTTCCCCCGGGATGGTGTGGTCATGTTCCCCGAGGATGGTGTGGTCATGTTCCCCGGGGATGGTGTGGTGTGTTCCCCGAGGATGGTGTGGTCATGTTTCCGGAGGATGGTGTGGTCATGTTCCCCGAGGATGGTGTGGTCATGTTCCCCCGAGGATGGTGTGGTCATGTTCCCCGAGGATGGTGTGGTAATGTTCCCCCGAGGATGGTGTGGTCATGTTCCCCCAAGGATGGTATGGCCATGTAATGATGAATGTTATTTGCAAATGTGCAAAGTTATGAGAATTAATTGGTCTTCATCATTTTCAAACTTCCCAACCAAGTATATTTGTTTTGTGAACAAATGGTTAATTAGTCAAACCATCTTCGAACAGTTCTCCTTATTACTTTTCATGTGTCTATGTACAGGGCTGTATTCTTATACAAAACTTGATGTAAGTATATGTTTCTTTTTACTTTCCATTCCCTATGTTTAATAAAGCATTTCCCTGCAAGTACATGTAGTCTTGTTGCCTACACTAAATAATATACGGTTCTGCGAGAGTAATATATATTTAATTCTGATTAATAGACTGATAGTTTGAAGAGGAGCTGAGAGAAGGGGTATCACGCTTGGGGGTGAATTAAATGACCTCACACAATGAACATAAGAACAGAAGAATGGAGGAAGCTGCAGCGGGCCTATTGGCCCATACTGGGCAGTCCCATTTACACCCAGCCCCTATTGCTCATATATCCATCCAACCTAAGTTTGAAGCTATCCAGCGTATTCGAGTTAATGATGATATTTGGTAACTTGTTCCAGTCGTCCACTACTCTATTTCCAAACCAATGTTTACCTATTTCAAGCCTAAATCTAAATTTGTCTAATTTGAAACCATTGTTACGAGTGCGCTCCTGGTTGGAAAGTTTGAGTACCTTTGTTCGCCCTTTGTTTAGTCCTGACTTCCACTTATTGGATACCTCTATCAGATCGCCTCGCTCTCGTCTCCTGGGGAATTACGTTAAAGCTTTAACCTGTCTCTGTACTCAAGGTTCCTGTACAGGATTAGTGTCATTCTCCTCTGAGTTCTTTCCAGGATTCTATCCATTCTGTAATACGGTGACAGAATTGAACTACGTAATCAAGTGAGGTCTCACAAGCGCAAGATATAGTTTTAGGATGACCTCGCTAGCCTTGTAACTAACACTCCTTTGTATGAACCCAAGTACTTTATTAGCCTTGTTTCGAGCAAATACACATTGTTTACTTGGCTTAAGATTCCTAAATATTTTTCACAGTCGGATTTCTCAATATTATTTGTTGTGGTATCTGGTTTCCCTGTTTACATCCTCTATATGCTGAGTACTGTGCTTGACATTTGTCCACATTGAATTTCATCTGCCATTTTTCAGACCATTCGAAAAATGTTTAGATCTTCCTGTACTTTTGCGGAGTCCTCGTCAGATTTAATTACAAGCCCTATTTTAGTGTTATCAGCTATTGATGTTAATGAATCACTCTAGTATTCTTCAGTTACATTACGCAGGTGTTTTATTAACAAACTAGAAATATTAGCTCGACTTAAGGAAGCTAGCATTTATCCCTGTTTTAAAGGGCTTATAAACAAAACAAAAAAGGTCCAGTATGATGTTTGTCAGAACACACTACAGAATGACTGGTATTCAGTCATAGAGAAGTAAATTATCCGGTCGGAAAAATATTTTTTAAAATCTGATAATAAAAATATATATCTTTTTAAATATATCACACGCCTCCTCCACCACCGCCCCTCCTCCCACCACCGCCCTCTTCCCACCATCGCCCCTCTCCCTTCCACCCATCTCCCCTCCTCCTTCCACCATCGCCCCTCCTCCCTTCCACCATCGCCCCTCCTCCCTTCCACCATCGCCCTCCTCCCTTCCCACCATCACCCCTCCTACCTCCACCATCGCCCTCCCTCCCCATTGCCCCTCCTTCCCATCGCCCTCCTCCTTCCCACCATCGCCCTCCTCCCTTCCACCATCCTCTCCCTTCCTCCATCCCCTCCTCCTTCCACCATCGCCCTCCTCCCCTTCACCATCGCCCCTCCCTTCCACCATCACCTCTCCTACCACCATCCCTCCCCCCTCCTACCCTCCACCATCGCCCCCTCCTCCCTTCCACCATCGTCCCCTCCTCCCTTCCACCATCGTCCCTCCTCCTTCCACCATCACCCTCCTACCCTCCACCATCGCCTCTCTACCCCTCCACCATCCCCTTCTCCCTCCCCCATCAGCCCTCCTCCACCACGCCCCTCCTCCACCACCGCCCTCTTCCCTCCACCATCGCCCCTCCTCCCTTCCACCATCTCCCTCCTCCCTTCCACCATCGCCCTCCTCCCTTTCCCACCTCCCCCCCTCCCTTCCACCACCATCACCCTCCTACCTCCCCTCCCTCCTCCCCATTGCCCTCCTTCCCATCGCCCCTCCTCCTTCCACCATCCTCCCTTCCCCTCCTCCCTTCTTCCACCATCCCCCTCCTCCCTTCCCACCATCGCCCTCCTTCCACCATCGCCCCTCCTCCCCTTCCACCATCACCTCTCCTACCATCCACCATCACCCCTCCTACCCTCCACCATCGCCCCTCCTCCTTCCAGCACCATCGTCCCTCCTCCCCCACCATCGTCCCTCCTCCCCACCACCACCCTCTCCTACCCTCCCACCATCGCCCCTCCCTACCCTCCACCATCCTCCCCTCCTCCCCATCCCCAGCTCCTCCTTCCACCATCGCCCCTCCTCCCTTCGCCCTCCTCCCACCATCGCACCCTCCTCCCTTCCACCATCACCTCCCTCCCACCTCCACCATCGCCCTCCTCCCCCATTGCCCTCCTCCCTTCCACCATCGCCCCTCCTCCCTTCCACCATCGCCCTCCTCCCTTCCACCATCACCCTCCTCCCTTCCACCATCGCCCCTCCTCCCTTCCACCATCACCTCTCCTCTCCACCATCCCTCCCCATTCCTCCCTCCTCCTTCCACCATCGCCCCTTCCTCCCCTCCTCCCCCACCATCCACTCCTCCTTCCCCACCATCACCCCTCCACCCTCCCTCGCTCCCTCCACCCTCCACCATCCCCTCCCTCCCCCATGCCCTCCCCCTTCCACCATCTCCCCCCTCCCTTCCACCATCGCCCTCCTCCCTTCCACCATCACCCCTCCTACCCTCCACCATCGCCCCTCCTACCTCTCCACCATCGCCCTCCTCCCCCATAGCCCTCTCCTCCTTCCACCATCGCCCCTCCTCCCCTTCCCATCGCCCTCCTCCCTCCATCACCCCTCCTACCCTCCACCATCGCCCTCTCCTACCCCTCCTCCCTCCCCTTCCCGCCCCCCTCCTCCCTTCCACCATCGCCCCTCCTCCCTTCCACCATCACCCTCCCCTTCCACCATCGCCCTCCTCCCTTCCACCATCGCCTCCTCCTTCCACCATCACCCCTCCCTCCACCATCTCCTCCCTCCCCCTTCCACCATCCACCATCGCCCCTCCCCTCCCTTCCACCATCGCCCCCTCCTCCTTCCCACCATCTCCTCCCTTCCCACCATCACCACCCTCCCCACCATCGCCCTCCCTACCCTCCACCATCGCCCCCTCCTTGCCTCCTTCCACCATCACCCAGGCCCACCATCCAGCCCCTCCACCCTCCACCACCCCTCCTCCCTTCCCATCACCCTCCTCCTTCCACCATCGCCCTCCTCCCTTCCCATCCTGCCTCCTCCCCACCATCGCCCTCCTCCCTTCCCCATCGCCCTCCTCCTTCCAGCCCCTTCCCTTCCACCACCACCCTCCCTTCCACCATCACCCCCTCCTCCCCTCCACCCATCCTCCCTCCCCGCCCCTCCTTGCCCTCTCCCACATCCCCATCGCCCCTCCCTTCACCATCGCCCCTCCCTTCCACCCACCCCTCCTCACCCTCCACCATCGCCCTCCTCCTCCACCATCACCACGCTCCCTTCCCCTCCTCCTCCCCCCACCATCGCCCCTCCTCCCACCAACCTCACTCCCCCTTCCCCCATCGCCCTCCTCCCCCATGCCCCTCCTCCCCGCCCTCCTCCCCATCGCCTCCTCCCAATCACCATCCTCCTCCTCCCTTCCACCATCACCCCTCACCTACCCTCCCTCCCTCCACCATCGCCCTCCTCCCTTCCACCATCCACACCCTCCTACCCTCCACCATCGCCCTCCTCCCCCATTGCCCTCCTCCCCATAGCCCTCCTCCCTCCTTCCACCATCACCCCTCCTACCCTCCACCATCGCCCCCTCCTCCCCACCATTGCCCCTCCTCCCCATAGCCCCTCCTCCTTCCACCATCGCCCCTCCTACCTCCACCATCGCCCTCCCACCCTCCACCATAGCCTCCTCCCTTCCACCATCGCCCTCCTCCTTCCACCATCGCCCTCCTCCCCCACCATCGCCCTCCCTTCCACCATCGTCCTCCTACCCTCCACCATAGCCCCTCCTACCATAGCCTCCCTACCCTCCACCATCTCCTCCTTCCACCATCGCCCCTCCTCCCTTCCACCATCGCCTCCACCTCTCCACCATAGCCCTCCTACCTCCACCATAGCCTCCTGCCTTCCACCATCGTCCTCCTTCCACCATCGCCCCTCCTCCCTTCCACCATCGCCCTTCCTCCCTTCCACCATCGCCCTCCTCCCTCCACCATCGCTCTCCCCCTACCCTCCACCCTCCTGCCTCTGCCCTCCTCCCTTCCACCATCGCCCCTCCTCCCTTCCACCATCGCCCCCTCCCTCCACCATCGCCCCTCCTCCCTTCCACCATCGCCCCTCCTACCTCCACCATAGCCCCCTCCTACCTCCCACCATCGCCCCTCCTACCCTCCACCATCGCCCTCCTACCTCCACCATAGCCCTCCTCCTTCCACCACGCCCTCCTTCCACCCATCGCCCTCCACCTCCCCATCGCCCCTCCTCCTCCATAGCCTCCTAGCCCCTCCTCCTCCACCGCAGCCCCTCCTACCCTCCACCATAGCCCTCTACCTCCCCCCCTCCCTACCTCCACGCCCACTCCTAGCCTCCTCCCTACCTCCACCACGCCCCTCCCTACCTCCACCATAGCCCCTCCTACCCTTCCACCATCGCCCTCCCACCTCCACCACAGCCCTCCCTACCTCCACCACTGCCCTCCCTACCTCCACCATAGCCCCTCCTACCCTCCATAGCCCCTCCTACCTCGCCCTCCCATCTCCACCATCCCCCTCCCACTCCCACCACCACCCCTCCTACCCTCCACCATACCTCCACCCACCCTCCTCTTCCACCTCATCCACCTCCCCTACCTCCTCCCTCACCCGCACCCTCACCCCTCCACCACCACCTCCACCATAGCCCCTCCATCACCCTCCCACCTCCACCATAGCCCCTCCTCCCTTCCACCATCCACCTCCACCGCCTCCTACTCCACCAGGCCCCTCCCCCCTCCTCCTTCCACCATCACCCCTCCCCCTCCACCATCACCCCCTCCCCTCCACCATAGCCCTCCTCCCTTCCTCCCACCATCACCCCTCCCACTCCTCCTCCACCATCACCCTCCCTCCTCCACCTCCCCTCCTACCTCCCACCATAGCCTCCTCCTTCCACCATCGCCCTCCCCTCCACCATCGCCCCTCTTCCACCATCACCCTCCTACCTCCACCATAGCCTCCTCCTCCACCACATCGCCCCTCCTCCCCCGACCTTCTTCACCACCTCATTAAGAGACTTGGTGCAGCGGTTCCACCCCAAAGAGACTTGGCAGCTGTTCCACCCAAGACTTGGTGCAGCGGTTCCACCCCAGTAACAGACTTGGTGCAGCTGTTCCACCTCTTGCAGTAAAGAGATTTAGCAGCTGTTCCACCCCAGTAAGAACTTGGTGCAGCGGTTCCACCCCAGTAGAACTTCAGGGCACTTGGTGCAGCTGTTCCACCCCAGTAGAGACTTGCAGCTTGTTCCACCAACTTATTAGTTTCACCCATTATGAGAGTTGGTGTAGCAGTTCCAAGACTTGTGCAGCCAGTTCCACCAAGTAAGACTTGTATTCTGTTCCACCCCATTAAGAGACCTATGAAGTGTTCCACCCCATTAAGATTGCAGCTGTTCACCCCAATGGGATGCCCCACCCCAGGTGCAGCTGTTCACCCCATTAAGAGACTTGGTGCAGCGGTTCCACCCCATTAAGAGACCTAGTGCTGTTCCACCTCATTAAGAACCTAGTACAGCGGTTCACCCCAATAAGAGACCTAGTGCAGCTGTTCCACCTCATGAAGAGACCTCCAGCTGTTCCACCCCATTAAGAGACTCTAGTGCAGCTGTTCCACCTCATTAAGAGACCTAGTGCAGCGGTTCCACCCCAATAAGAGTCTATGAAAGAGACCTAGTGCAGCTGTTCCACCTAAAGACCTAGTGCAGCTGTTCCACCCCATTAAGAGACTTATGCAGCTGTTCACGGCTGTTCACCTCATTAAGAGACCTAGTGCAGCTGTTCCACCCATTAAGAGATCTAGTGCAGCGGTTCCACCCCATTAAGAGACCTAGTGCAGCGGTTCCACCTCATTAAGAGACTTAGTGCAGCTGTTCCACCTCATGAAGAGACCTAGTGCAGCGGTTCAACCCCCATTAAGAGACCTAGTGCAGCTGTTCCACCTCATTAAGAGACCTAGTGCAGCTGTTCCACCCCAATAAGAGACCTAGTGCAGCTGTGCCATCCCATTAAGAAGCCTAGTGCAGCGGTTCCACCCCATTAAGAGACTTGGAGCAGCGGTTCCACCTCATTAAGAGACCTAATGCAGCTGTTCCACCCCATTAAGAGACCTAGTGCAGCTGTTCTACCCCATTAAGATACTTGGTACAGCTGTTCCATCCCATTAAGATACTTGGTGGAGGTGTTCCACCCCATTAAGATACTTGGTACAGCTGTTCCACCCTAGTAAGAGAGTTGGTGCAGCTGTTCCACCCCATTAAGAGACTAGGTGCCGCTAGCCTCTCTATTACCTATGTACTACAGTAAGATTTAGGGATGCATTGGCAGATAAGATTATAATGTGATAGATTGATGAGACCGATAAACATGTGAAAAAAATGAGACAGAAGGAAGGTGATGCAGCGTTTTGGTAGAGGAGTGAAGTAGTGTTTCTCACCACGATGGAGGTGTATGATAGTGTTTATCACCGTCCAACATGACAGCTATCATTAGATACGATATTTTGCCTTTTAGTTCCTTAAAAGAACGAAACGACCCAGTCAAACAAAGCCCACCTAAATTTGTTTGGTTGGTTTTATAGCGTATTAAGGTAATATATGCGCTGTCTTTTAATTCCGTTGCCGTAATCTTTTCTGAACGTCTGTAGGTCCGACTGTCTCAACACTATAATAATTACGTCGCCTGATGGTATCATTGGTCTGTAACAATACCATGTTTCGTTTGTCATTATGTGATTGTGGGGTGTGCTTCTTGGAGCGTTAGGACATCAGTTGTAGTGTTAAGTGGAATACAAGTACTAGGTACATCCACTGTAATGTTTAGCAAACCAATTATAGTACGTAATAGGAATAGGGGAAATAATATTGACTATTCCAATTGCTAGTGATGACTTACCTTAACGGGGAGGAGGTAGAGTCTCTTGCGGTACGTCTTGAGGCTACAGATGAAGCAAGAGTAGTTGTAAGTGTCGTAGAGTCTGGCGTAGTGGGCCACTTGTTCCTTCTCGTAGCGCTGCCACTGTAAAATGAGGGAATGGAAGCAACAGAGGCAGGCCAGCACACAAGAGTCATTGACGCGAGCCTCCGGGTGGGCTGACTGATGCTTCTCTAAGAAGGGGAAGAAAGGCTCCGAGCCATGGGGTTTGCTCCGCAGGGCGTACGTCTGCCCGGCCTTAGAGTGGAAGCTGCATACGAAACAATTGATGGCGATATTGAGGGCGTTCTGTGTGGTGATGACAGGCAACGTGGGCGCCTTAGAATCCTGTTCAGCAGGCACCACCTCTAGGGTATGAAGGGGCTGTCCCGCATAACCAGGAGGCGCCTTTTTTACGATTTCTGAGGACTTAAGATGCGCCTCTATTGCCGCTGAGAACCCATGTGGAGGGGAGCTGTCTGAGGGAGACGTCCCGGGCGAGGAGTGGGTAGGGCCGGGGGTGAGGCGAGGAGAATGTGAATTCGTGGGCATGGCTCTCAGGGAGAACTGTCGGTGTTCCTTTGGTATTTTATCTTTCTCGTACTCGTTCCACTGAGTGCTAAGGTGATGGAAGCAGGGAGAGCAGGCCAGCACCCGACCGTTCTCCACCACGCTGTTCTGGCCGATCCTCGGCAAGTACTTCAGGAAAGAGAAGTACATGCCATCCTGAAATGTGCCCTCAGCCACCATGGCCAGCCAGTGCATGGCCTGCCGTGCGTGGTTCTGGTGACAGAGGTAGCAGGTGGCTTCTTCCATGTGGGGATCACCATCGGCGGCAGCAGTAGAGGCAGCACGAGGCAGCACCTGGTGGGTGGGGGGTGTGAGTGCAGGTGGATGCTGGGGGCTGGCACTGTCACGCTGTTCCTCCCCTCCCCCGCTTCCATCAGTTACACTCCCTCTTGGCGACTTGTTGCTACCGTTGTCTCCTCTCTTTTTCTGCAGGTCGCGCTGCTCCTGCGGGATGGTCTTGTAGCACACACTACACACCTGCACCATCCCCTGCGGCGAGATGGGGGACGCTCCTTCTGGTGGATCGAGTTTTTGGATGAAAGGGTAATAGGGCTCGTTTTCCGAATTAGGTTTGCAATATATCAAACAGAGAGAACTGGAGGGACACTCTCGGCCACACTTGTAGCACACAAAAGCGGTGCAGTCCTGCAACAGAGACGATGATCTCTTACGAAGAGAATAATTTCTATCTCCGTGCGGGATGTTGTGGACCTCATAGGCGTCCCATTGAAGCTGCAGGTGTCTGTAACAGTCCCGGCAGCCCTGCACCCTCCCCGAGGCCTCCATAGGATGCGATTTACTGGGGCGAGGGTGCAGCATCAGGCTCGGAAAAAAAGGGCAACTTCCACTTTGTTGTTTGGCATATATGTCGACTAAGGTGCCCTTCTTGTGGTGGTCCCCACACACGTAACATACCTCGGTGGTGGCGTTCTTATCGGGCATCCGCAGATCCAGTACCTCTGTCCTCGGGGGCGTGACGGCTGGCGGCCGGGGGTCTCGGTACGCCACGTCTTCTTCGCGCTCACGCTTGGTGCCGCGGCGACCATCCAGCGACAGGTCTAGCGCCTCCTGCTGGGGGCCCACCTGGGGTATTGTTAGACCATGAGGTAGGGGAGGTACTCCGGGGGGCGGCAAGGGCAAACTTGGTGGTTGGGGCTGAGGAGGAACTATCCTCGATCTCTTGACTTCTATGGAAGCAGCAGGAGGAGCAGCAGAGGCGGCTGGTGACGGTTGTGCCCTGGTGCTACCACTTGGTCCCGGTCTTTTAATATCGGTGGGTGGGGGAGGGTCTGGAGCCAGACCCAGGAGCTGAGAGGCGTACTCACTCTGAACGCCCACCTCCACGCCCGTGTATGGCCCATTGTCCACTCTTTTGAGCCAGTATATGCGCTTGACGGGTGGTACTTTGTCCCGCTCGTACAACTGCCATTGTTGAGTCAGGTACGAGTAGCAGAGAAAACAGGAGAGAACGCGGCCATCAGGTGAGGGCGGCTCTGAACCGTCAGGAGGCTCGTGGGTCTCGAGGAAGGGGAAGTAGGGCCCTGTGGCCTGCTGCCTCACTGCCAGAGGGTATTCCGCATACCGCGGACACCCGCACACATAGCAGGTGGCACGCTTCACACTGTCACCGCTCTCTGGCCGCACGTACACTGGCTTCATCACCGCGACCAATGGGTGTCCCACACTTCACCCTCACCTGCAACAAACAACACTCAATGTTACAACCACTTGGGCCATTATCAGGAACAAATAATTATAATGCAACAATACACACACATATTTAAACTTTAATGATATTGTAAAGCAAAACGATGGATCACATATTTCACTATGGATAACCATTAATTATATTACAACATATAGCTAACACTTTGCTGCATGATCCTCATCACTCTGTTGGGTAGCGAGGGCACTTCAACAAGATAAATACACATTTGTGTATGTGTGTCTGAGCACGTATTCCACCCACTTCGCTCACTCACCAGACACTCTTATCAATAACCTCATTACCACCCCAGAATACCTCAGAATTAGGTGCCCATGTGCCAAGCTATTACTATGTGGGGATTTTAATAAAATTGACAACACTAATATCGAGGACCAGCTGCTACAATCACAAGCTGTGAACTTCTCTATGCACTGTCTAAACTCCATGACCTTATCTAACTAATTTAGCAGACCAGTACCAACCACCTCTCACTCCCAGCCACGGGCAAGAGCTCTTACAGGCCGGTACTTAGTGTGGATGACGCAGACACCAAATGGAAAAATTACACCACCACCACCACCACCACTTCTTCCCTGAGACGTTCGTCAGATTACACCCAACTGACTTGCCCTGGATCACATCCCAGATAAAATTACTTATGCAGTAGAGAAAATGGCGCCTTTTATCTCATTAACAACACCCGCTACAGGGCCCTTCGCAACAAAGTTATCTGTGAAATATGCACTACAAAGTAGCCTTACTACCCAACCAAGCTACAATTCCTAAAGCAGAACAACATCAGTGATATGGTAAGCCTATAGAACCAAACCATAAGACACACCCGCTCCCTTCCTTAACCACCTCACAGATGGTGACGCAGCTGAGGCAACTGGACAAGCTCAGGGTCAAGTTCTCCACCACCCCCACTGACCTACCAAGGAGTTCTCCCGGAACTAGCTAAACCCCTCTGCTCCATAATCAATGCTTTCCTCAGACAAACTGACTGGAAAACTTCGTATGTGTCACCAGTGCCCAAATCAACGAACCCATCATCCTTAAACGAGTTACGGTCCTATTGCTATCACCCCAATACCCAGCCAATGTGCGAATGTTTCGTTTTTGACCGGGCCTACACTGATATTGCAGACGCCATAGATCCTCAACAATTTGGCAATATGAAAACTTTCTCCACTACCCACTGTCTCGTCAGCTTTCTTTACTACATTTACCGCTATTTGGAAAAACACAAGACATCTGTGGCTGTCGCCTTCATTGACTTCACCAAGGCATTCAACCTGGTCAATGACAATTTAATCATCAACAAAGCTATCAACCTCGGGCTTCAGATGAGTTTTATAGGTCACAGGAACGTGTTTTTCTTTTCCTGTGGTTATCAGCATATACATGAATCATAAGCACCTACATTATATATATATATATATATATATATATATATATATATATATATATATATATATATATATATATATATATATATATATATATATATATATATATATATATATACACACACACACACACACAGTTCGGGTGTTCCGTAAATACCTTCATAAATCAGGGGGTATATTCCTGAAATGTAAATAAAGATATATAACTAAATGACCAAATTTTCAATTCTCAACAGTTACGGATTTACAGCTCATGACAGTTTTGGTAGGAATGTGATGAAAACTATATGGGGTATAAATAAATTCTCTTGATTTCTACCTGTGAGGTCACATAAAAAGCAAGGTGTCTGTTACAGAGGTCCCAAACCGTGAAGAATAGTGGCGCCTTGTGCAGGACATTGTGACAAACATTCGCAACATCCCAAAGGTCTTTGGACGTGTGCGACAGTCAAATCACTTGTGCGGCGGGCTGAAGCAAGAGAGGCAGAACTCTGAACTAAATGTTAATTCCAGTACAAATCATAGGGCATTATTATTGTCAATAAACGTCTCTAGCAACAGTGGGTGTTTTCGCAGTCTGATTTCTCAGTTATTGGCACTTGGCCGGAGCAACTGTGAGACGGACCTCATTATGGAAGCGTTGTATCAATATAAAGTAAAGCCATCCATTTGTGATATGGCTTCCTATGAATTGTTGTGTTTTTTAAGACTGACTCAATTAAGATAATGCCCTTTGCTACGTCGGCTGGGGAAATTTACTTAAAGGATTATTTTTGTAAATATGTTTTTATATACAGTATATACATTTATATTTGATCATATCTGTTTATTGGTTTAAAATAGATATTCCTGACCTCCCAAGAAAACTTAGTCTAAAAAATTATTTAGTAGAAATACGAGCATTGTGAAATAAGTTATGTTCGTTTGCGCATGCACAGTTGGGCGGAGCTACTGGATCAACTCCGGCTGGGCGCAACTACAGTAGCTGCTCTCGTTCCCGCTTTGGTTAACGTCGGACCCCCGGGTCAAGGCATCTTATCTCTGAAATGACCTCCTCCCCCTGGAGATAACATATCATAAATGACCTCCTCCCCCTGGAGATAACATATCATAAATGACCTCCTCCCCCTGGAGATAACATATCATAAATGACCTCCTCCCCCTGGAGATAACATATCATAAATGACTTCCTCCCCCTGGAGATAACATATCATAAATGACCTCCTCCCCCTGGAGATAACATATCATAAATGACCTCCTCCCCCTGGAGATAACATATCATAAATGACTTCCTCCCCCTGGAGATAACATATCATAAATGACCTCCTCCCCCTGGAGATAACATATATACATGGAGATCATCAAATGACCTCCTCCATATCATAAATGACCCCTGGAGATAACATATCATAAATGACCTCCTCCCCCTGGAGATAACATATCATAAATGACCTCCTCCCCCTGGAGATAACATATCATAAATGACTTCCTCCCCCTGGAGATAACATATCATAAATGGAGATAACATATCCTCCTCCCCCTGGAGATAACATATCATAAATGACCTCCTCCCCCTGGAGATAACATATCATAAATGACTTCCTCCCCCTGGAGATAACATATCATAAATGACCTCCTCCCCCTGGAGATAACATATCATAAATGACTTCCTCCCCCTGGAGATAACATATCATAAATGTACCACTTATGTTACTTGTATATTATTTATCAATCATGTGACCCATTCCCATCTCTGTTGACAGCATATTTTCAGCCTTTTGGGCTATCGTGTTCTTTCAATAAACCGTCAATTATTATTATATTATATTATTATTACATCGAGCAGTCAGCCACATTATATTACACAGGTTTTAAATATTCAGTAGATGCGAAGACCCTTTAGAGCAGAGGTTGGGGAACGGGTAAATCTAAAAATTTTGGGGGTAATGCATACGGTATGAGAGACACTTCCATACCATATCCAACAATTTTAGGAGCAAATTGACTTGTTTTTGTTTACTGCACTAGTGTACTTTAAAGTCTGGGGGTAATTTCATTTTACTCAAAATTTTTTGGGGGAATACCCAAAAAAGTTCCCCGACCCTTGCTTTAGAGTGATAAACAATTATTAAGGTACGATAGATTTCCTCTATGTGAAGCTTTGAAGCGACAAGTTTCTTGAATCGTTACTCTGTGTATATGAAGTGTTAGAGTGTAAATTGCAATTATTTTTATTTTAATATTTGGTTGTAATCTTTGTGTGAGGTATTCGGTAAGGTGTTTGTTTATCTTGTGGAAAATAAGTAAGAAATGTAAATACATTAATACACTTAAACTGCATTTTTCTTGGCATATGCCCTTCCTTAAATTGGTGAACTTTCTCAGAACTTCATTAACATCTCTGGTTACTACAAGCTACTTGATTCACCGCATTTAAAACCGAGTCCCAAGTGTTTTATTTCATTTTAGTGGAGTTTTGTTGTATAATTCCCTCAAACCATCCTTCACTTTTTCACCTCATCTTTTAACAGCTGGGCCTTCTTTCATCAACTTCTTGAACTTTTGTTTATAAATCTTGCACCCTCAAGCCAGCTGATATCCTTAGCTTTGGATTGGTCGGTATGTTTTGAAAGCGTAACTGTGATTGGCCGACTGGTCTGCACGAAGGCTTACTCTACATTGTCTATAATGTTTACATTCAAGTCACTCTGTCCTTAAACGTTCTAACACAATTGCTCCCTGGACAATTGCTCTCATCTTAGCAACCATCATACCAAACTTTGAGAAGCGCCAAATATTGGACTTCTTGAGGGGAACTGTGGATCAGTCACAATCAATATTCAATAATCACTGACAATTATATAACACTAAAACTTTGAGAACTGCCAATAATGTACGATGGTTGCTAAAATTCACTGATAATGGGGGGATTGTCCTGGTGCACTTGACAACATCGCAAAATAGTTTTACAGTATGGGGACTTACAATGTTATATACAGTTTGTAAGTTCCAATATTGTAAGTCGGTTGCAAGGTGTTTCGAGGTGTTTTGAGTATCTGGCTCCTGGTGAGTCGCTGTAATAAATGCTTCCCGGGAAAGCATACGAGGGAGCGTAATTTGATAAACTCGGAGCTAAAACCGGAGTAAGCAACATGTACAGACTTACACGCTGTGATCAAGAAACAATAGCTTGCCAGGGTGACAGAAACTTTAGAGTTACAAAGTAGCGCCAGGTAGTAAACACGTGCTCTCAATATCTTTGGCAAACAAACCCCAACCTACTGTACAGTGTCATTCCTAAACTGTGAGAACAACTGTGATATATCTGATGCTTTTCTACCTTATATTGTACTTAATAAAATTGTCTCCTTACAAAAGTACTAGATTCATCAACTTGATGTATATTTTCTCAGACATACAGAAACAAACTACAATAATACATTTACTTCTAGTACACGCAGTAGTTGAGCCGAGTCACGTACGCCCAATGTCATCAACCTCACTTTGGACAAATATTAGAAATACAGTAATTGTAGCTGGTGGTTTTTGGAAGCGATCACACTAAACCTGGATCATGTCTTGTGCACCTATGGGAACGGCCATTATCTTGTAAACATCTTAAACCAAATAAATAAAGGCACTGACGCACGTGACCATGATATTAGGTATTACGTCCCCGATTGATTTCAAGGAGACGTTTGATGACGCAGGTCACACTATAGCCCTGTACTACTGGGTGTTGATCTTCATTACAACACTAGGAGTTACATAGTACAAAACATACTCAATACAAAACTCGATATTTCATTAATACAAACTCCCTAAGTATGCCAGTAATTCTTGTAACAATAACAGTCTCCCCTCATATTGCAGCATCACCCTCCCTCACCCTCCACCCAGGCGCTCCTCGCCCCCTACCCCAGAGTTGCCTGGGAGCATCGCTCTTTCTCAGTTTCTATAGAAGTTTAATATCCCAATTATGATAAATAAATACAAGGTATATAAACGCCACGTAAACGTAACACATACAATTACCGGGTCAACGGTATGTGACTCAAGGCTCACACAACAAATGGCTGAACTAATAGATCAAGCCCAGAGAACTGTATTTACTGTACTAGGAATTTATTACGTATTACCCAATTGATTTTCAAACGTTGAAATTATAAACATCAGTTTTGATAGAGCAGGTGACGCTGGTTCCAGACACCAAATGATTACAACCCTTTACACACCTCGCCTACTGGATGAAATGAAGCGACTGTGGGTTTTTTCATCCCCCGTCATCACATTTAATGGCATTATCTTGTTAGTGTCCAGATGTCTCACTCATGTGTCCAGTGTCTCCACCACACTAACTTAGATTTGATTCATGTACTTATGTGGTAATAACTGTAACTCTTATTATACTGAATCTTACATTGTTTAGCACACAATAATCTGAGCTCCAATGCTTTCTATACCCAATTGTCAGGATTAGGCCCGTTTATTTTTGTTATAGTTATTATTATTATTATTATCATCACTATTATTTGCACATGAACACACACACACACTACTATCAGTGGCGTGGAGCTGGAGTCACCCATCATGTACAGGGATTAATCGTACAGCCTGATGATCTCATAGATAACACTCCAATCAAGACCTTATATTGATAACCCAAGTGTGTACTCAAAAGATATGTGACACGTGGTGCTGTAACATGTGTCTTGCAGCGCTGTAACATGCGCCATGCGGTGCTGTAACACGGGCATCTAGCCAGTAACAGGTGATACACAATACTGTAACACGTGTATCTAGTGTAATGATTGTTTATCAGACCACAGCTTACAGCCCCAGTAGAGAGAGGTCGGAGTAAGTGGGAGTCAAAAAACAAGCAGGTTCTGGGGAGTAAAATTGGTTACTCAGGACAAGGGGCAAAACAGGACCAGGGAAGGGTAGGTTTAAATGCATACTATACAAACAGTAGGAGCGTTAGAAATAAAATAGACTTGCTGAGAGCGGTTGTATGTACCGAGAATGTAGACGTCATAGCAATCGCCGAAACTTGGATGAATCTGGCGAGCAAAAACTTTTTATCAGAGTACCACATAGAAGGGTACAACCTTTTTCACAAGGAGTCAAATAACTTAGCTCATCGATCGCTCACATACCAGCTCGACACTCCCTTCACCTTTCCTATCAGTATTCACCCAAATTTAATTCATAACAGAGAAATGATCATTCATGGGTCACTCTACAGTACACCCACACCATGATAAGGGCGTCTGCTGTAGCTTACTATTTGTCTTATAATATTAACAGTAAAAACTCTTGTGTAGTAATGTTGCAGGTGATGTCTCGGGTCGCTCTAACAAGCCCAGCTAACTTGAAGTCCCACTTATGGCACGGGCCACCACCACCTATCTCCCAATTGTGCTTCGACCAATTGTTCATACACTATCATTATGGCCACTTACACTGTCATGGCCACTTACACTATCATTATGGCCACTTACACTGTCATTATGGCCACTTACACTGTCATTATGGCCACTTACACTATCATTACTGCCACTGACACGGTCATTATGGCCACTGACATTCATTATGGCCACTGACACTATCATTACGGCCACTGACACTATCATTATGGCCACTTACACTGTCATGGCCACTTACACTATCATTATGGCCACTGACACTATCATTATGGCCACTTACACTGTCATTATGGCCACTTACACTAATACATGGCCACCACACACATGGCCACTGACACTATCATTACGGCCACTGACACTATCATAGGCCACTACACACCTATTATTATGGCCACTGACACTATCATTATGGCCACTTACACTGTCATTATGGCCACTACACTATCATTATGGCCACTACACACTATTATGGCCACTGACACCATCATTACGGCCACTGACACTATTATTATGGCCACTTACACTCATTATGGCCACTTACATATCGACATGCCACTTACACTATCATTATGCCACTTACACTATCATTATGGCCACTTACACATCACATTATGGCCACTTACATTATCATTATGGCCACTGACACTATCATTACGGCCACTGACATCTTACGCCACATCATTATGGCCATTACATCTCATGGGCCACTTACACTATCATTATGGCCACTTACACTATTATGGAGACTTACACTCATTATGGCCACTTACACTATCATTAACCAATGGCCACTGACACTATCATTATGGCCACTGACACTATCATTATGGCCACTGACACTATCATTACGGCCACTGACACTATGCACTGACTCATTATGGCCACTGACACTATTATTATGGCCACTTACACTATCATTATGGCCACTTACACTATCATTATGGCCACTTACACTATCATTATGGCCACTCCTGCATACTGACACTATCATTATGGCCACTGGATATTCATTATGGCCACTGACACTGTCATTATGGCCACTGACACTATCATTATGGCCACTGACACTATCATTATGGCCACTTACATACTATCATTAGGCACCACTATCATTATGGCCACTGACACTATCATTATGGCCACTGACACTATCATTATGGCCACTTACACTATCATTATGGCCACTTACACTATCATTATGGCCACTGACACTATCATTTGGCCACTGACACTATCATTATGCCACTTACACTTATCATTATGGCCACTTACACACATATGGCCACTACACCATCAGTACAGCCCAACCATGTGTCTTCCTATACAACCATGTGTCTTCCTATACAACCATGTGTCTTCCTATACAACCATGTGTCTTCCTATACAACCATAGTGTCTTCCTATACAACCATGTGTCTCCTATACAACCATGTGTCTTCCTATACAACCATGTCTTCTCTCCTACAACCATGTGTCTTCCTATACAACCAGTGTGTCTTCCTTATACAACCATGTGTCTTCCTATACAACCATGTGTCTTCCTATACAACCATGTGTCTTCCTATACAACCATGTGTCTTCCTATACAACCATGTGTCTTCCTATACAACCATGTGTCTTCCTATACAACCATGTGTCTTCCTATACAACCATGTGTCTTCCTATACAACCATGTGTCTTCCTATACAACCATGTGTCTTCCTATAACCATGTGTATTCCTATACAACCATGTGTCTTCCTATACAACCATGTGTCTTCCTATACAACCATGTGTCTTCCTATACAACCATGTGTCAACCTATACAACCATTATTTCTGTACCTATACAACCATGTGTCTTCCTATACAACCATGGTCTTCCTACAACCATGTGTCTTCCTATACAACCATGTGTCTTCCTATACAACCATTATTTCTGTACCTAGACAACCATGTGTCTTCCTATACAACCATGTGTCTTCCTATACAACCATGTGTCCTCCACAGCCATGTGTCTTCCCATACAACCATGTGTCTTCCTATACAACCATGTGTCTTCCCATACAACCATGTGTCTTCCTATACAACCATTATTTCTGTACTGACAACCATGTGTCTTCCTATACAACCATGTGTCTTCCTATACAACCATGTGTCCCCATACAACCATGTGTCTTCCTATACAACCATGTGTCTTCCTATACAACCATGTCTGTCTATACACCGTGTCAACCTATACAACCATTATTTCTGTACCTAGACAACCATGTGTCTTCCTATACAACCATGTGTCAACCTATACAACCATTATTTCTGTACCTATACAACCATGTGTCTTCCTATACAACCATGTGTCTTCTTCCCATACAACCATGTGTCTTCCTATACAACCATGTGTCTTCCTAGACAACCAGGTGTCTTCCATAAACCATGTGTCTTCCTATACAACCATTATTTTTCTGTACCTAGACAACCATGTGTCTCCTATACAACCATGTGTCTTCCTATACAACCATGTGTCAACCTATACAACCATTTCTGTACCTAGACAACCATGTGTCTCCTAGACAACCAGGTGTCTTCCTATACAACCATGTGTCTCCCTATAAACCATATTTCTGTACCTAGACAACCATGTGTCTTCCTATACAACCATGTGTCTTCCTATACAACCATGTGTCTTCCCATACAACCATGTATGTCTTCCTATACAACCATGTGTCTTCCTACAACCATGTGTCTTCCTATACAACCATGTCTTCCTATACAACCATGTGTCATCCTATACAACCATTATTTCTGTACCTAGACAACCATGTGTCTTCCTATACAACCATGTGTCAACCTATACAACCATTATCTGTACCTATACAACCATGTGTCTTCCTATACAACCATGTGTCTTCCCATACAACCATGTGTCTTCCTATACAACCATGTGTCTTCCTAAACAACCAGGTGTCTTCTCCTATACAACCATGTGTCAACCTATACAACCATTATTTCTGTACCTAGACAACCATGTGTCTTCTAAACAATCTTCCCATACAGCCATGTGTCTTCCTATACAACCATGTGTCTTCCTATACAACTAGGTGTCTTCCTATACAACCATGTGTCAACCTATACAACCATTATTTCTGACCTATACAACCATGGTCTTCCTATACAACCATGTGTCTTCCCATACAACCATGTGTCTTCCTATACAAACCATGCCTCCTAGACAACCATGTGTCTTCCTATACAACCATGTGTCAACCTATACAACCATTATTTTCTGTACCTATACAACCATGTGTCTCCTATATACAACCAGTGTCTCCTACAGCCATGTGTCTTCCTATACAACCATGTGTCTTCCTATACAACCAGGTGTGTCTTCCTATACAACCATGTGTCAACCTATACAACCATGTGTCTTCCTATACAACCATGTGTCATCCTTATACAACCATGTGTCAACCCATACAACCATTATTTCTAACCTGTGACAACCATGTGTCTTCCTATACAACCAGGTGTCTTCCTACAACCATGTGTCTTCCTATACAACCATGTGTTCACCTATACAACCATGTGTCTTCCTAAACAACCATGTGTCTTCCTAAACAACCATGTGTCTTCCTAAACAACCATGTGTCTTCCTATACAACCATGTGTCTTCCTATAACAACCATGTGTCTTCCTAAACAACCATGTCTTCAAACAACCATGTGTCTTCCTATACAACCATGTGTCTTCCTATACAACCATGTGTCTTCCTATACAACCATGTGTCTTCCTATACAACCGTGTCTTCCCAAACAACCATGTGCTTCCTAGACAACCATGTGTCTTACTATACAACCATGTGTCTTCCTAAACAACCATATGCTTCCTAGACAACCATGTCTTCCTGACAACCATGTGTCTTCCCAAACAACCATGTGTTCTTCCTATACAACCATGTCTTACTATACAACCATGTGTCTTCCTAAACAACCATGTGTCTTCCTAACAACCATGTGTCTTCCTATACAACCATGTGTCTTCCCAAACAACCATGTGTCTTCCTAGACAACCATGTCTACTATACAACCATGTGTCTTCCTAAAAACCATGTGTCTTACTATACAACCATGTGTCTTCCTATACAACCATGTGTTCTTCCAAACAACCATGTGTCTTCCTAGACAACCATGTCTTACTATAACCATGTGCCCTAAACAACCATGTGTCTTCCTAGACAACCATGTCTCCTAAACAACCATGTGTCTTCCTAGACAACCATGTGTCTTACTATATCCACACGTGTTTCCTATACAACCATGTGTCTTCCTATACAACCATGTGTTCTTCCAATACAACCATGTGTCTTCCTATACAACCATGTGCTTCCTACACAACCATGTGTCTTCCTATACAACCATGTGTCTTCCTATACAACCATGTGTCTTCCTAGACAACCATGTGTCTTCCTAGACAACCATGTCTTACTACACAACCATGTGTCTTCCTAAACAACCATGTGTCTTCCTATACAACCATGTGTCTTCCTAAACAACCATGTGTGTCTTCCTATACAACCATGTGTCTTCCTATACAACCATGTGTCTCCTATACAACCATGTGTCTTCTAAACAACCATGTGTCTTCCTAAACAACCATGTGTCTTCCTATACAACCATGTGACTTCCTATATACACATATGTGTCTTCCTATACAACCATGTGTCTTCCTATACAACCATGTCTTCCTATACAACCATGTGTCTTCCCAAACAACCATGTGTCTTCTCCCAAACAACCATGTGTCTTCCTAGACAACCATGTGTCTTCCTAAACAACCATGTGTCTCCTAGACAACCATGTGTCTTCCTAGACAAACCATGTCTTACTATACAACCATGTGTCTTCCTAGACAACCATGTGTCTTCCTATACAACCATGTGTTCTTCCTAGACAACCATGTCTTTACTATACAACCATGTGTTTTCCTAAACAACCATGTGTGTCTTCCTAGACAACCATGTGTCTTCCTAGACAACCATGTCTTACTATACAACCATGTGTCTTCCTATACAACCATGTGTCTTCCCAAACAATCATGTGTCTTCCAGACAACCATGTCTTTCTTATACAACCATGTGTCTTCCCAAACAACCATGTGTCTTCTCCTAGACAACCATGTGTCTTCCTATACAACCATGTGTCTCCTAGACAACCATGTTTACTATATGTATGTTCTTCCTAGCAACCATGTGTCTTCCCTATACAACCATGTGTCTTCCTATACAACCATGTCTTACTATACAACCATGTGTCTTCCCAACAACCATGTGTTCTTCCTATACAACCATGTGTCTTCCTAGACAACCATTTGTCTTCCTAACAACCATGTGTCTTCCTAGACAACCATGTCTTCCTAAACAACACCATGTGTCTTCCTAGACAACCATGTCTTACTATACAACCATGTGTCTTCCTATACAACCATGTGTCTTCCTAAACAACCATGTGTCTTCCCAGACAACCATGTCTTCCTAAACAACCATGTGTCTTCCTAGACAACCATGTCTCCCAAACAACCATGTGTCTTCCTAGACAACCATGTCTTACTATACAACCATGTGTCTTCCCAAACAACCGCCTCCTAGACAACCATGTCTTCCCTAAACAATCCATGTGTCTTCCTAGACAACCATGTGTCTTCCTATACAACCATGTGTCTTCCTATACAACCATGTGTCTTACAAACCATGTCTTCTTATACCATGTGTCTTCCAATACAACCATGTGTCTTCCATAACCATGTGTCTTCCTACACAACCATATGTCTTCCAATATACAACCATGTCTTCCTATACAACCATGTGTCTTCTTATACAACCATGTGTCTTCTTATACAACCATGTGTCATAATGGGACAAAACACAATGAGAGGAAGAATATATATAAGTAGGAAGTATAGAGAGTAGGAATGTAAAGATAGGAAACTTGGTATGGATGTTATTTACTCAGCGTCAATATGCTTATCTTATCTCGTATGTCAATACACGTATATTACTTAAAGGGACAACTTGTTAAACACCTCTTCGATACAACTATTTATTAATTCACCCAATGACATGGACACATTAATATCACTATTATAGGTACTAACACATTATGCCTTACGTTACTTGACACTGACTCTCGACACACCTGAATGAATACACTTCCAGTAGGTAACTCACCCTAGGACGTTCTGACAAGACTCACGTACCCTGACGTAGGCCCAGTGAGTGCTGGCTGCCTCCTGGGAGAATCTGCTCAGCTGGCGATGCCGTGGTCTGGTCGGGGGGACGTGCGTGACTCTGCTTAGTGAACCGAGTGACGACCCGAACGGGAGAGAGATGACAGCAACCAGAATGAGAATCAGTATGACCAGGATCAGAATGATAATCGTAATGCCCGTGGACGGGACTGTAGGGCCTTTATATGGGGTCGGCCCAGCCGGCTTCTGACCTCTAACAATTAACACTAAACTGGTTTGATCTGGATAGCTGTGTGCAGGTGTGGTCCTGCCCAGGTGTCTTGGCTAGGTGCGGTTGTAGGTCACCCGGCTCACGTCATTAGCGGGCAAGGTCAAGTCCCTTGGGTCGACCTGAGGTGTGTCAACCCGGAATGTGGTGGTACCAGGAGGTCTGTGGTGTACTTGCTGTTATATGCGGCATAATTCTGGGCTGTAAGGTTTGGTCTGACAATCAATCATTACATGTCTTCCTAAACAACCATGTGTCTTCCTATACAACCACGTGTCTTCCTATACAACCACGTGTCTTCCTAGACAACCACGTGTCTTCCTATACAACCATGTGTCTTCCTATACAACCATGTGTCTTCCTAGACAACCATGTGTCTTCCTATACAACCATGTGTCTTCCTATACAACCATGTGTCTTCCTATACAACCATGTGTCTTCCTAAACAACCATGTGTCTTCCTATACAACCATGTGTCTTCCCATACAACCATGTGTCTTCCTATACAACCATGTGTCTTCCTATACAACCATGTCTTTCTATACAACCATGTGTCTTCCTATACAACCATGTGTCTTCCTATACAACCATGTGTCTTCCTATACAACCATGTGTCTTCCTATACAACCATGTGTCTTCCTAAACAACCATGTGTCTTCCTATACAGCCATGTGTCTTCCTATACAGCCATGTGTCTTCCTATACAACCATGTGTCTTCCTATACATGTTTCTGCTATAACATAGGAGTGGTTTTTTACCACTTTTATCTACTCGTGTATAAGCTATTTTGTTTCATTAAAGGGGGTTCACTTGTTTCTTTCTCTCCGTTAACATAATTTACTTGTACTCGTCCATCTGTTACTGAGGAGATATCTAATTAAATTTATTCCAATAAAAGACGTGACATGAAGTTATATGTATTATCCCTATTTCTAATTCGATATACCAGTACCATGGGAGGAAACTCACTATATACCCGTACGAATACTGAAAAATATCCATCAACCTTACCGCGCCCCGTACAGTACTGTTGTCGCCAGCCCCCGCGAGATGCCCGACCACACCACACCCAACGCTAAAATGACTGTAGATTACAGTACATCTAACATTATCTCTTAGCTGTAAAGAGTATGTTCTGCGTGTCCAATCACTGTCTGTCTTTTAAAGATTCTTTAAGCACATTTTTTCCACTGACTGGCTAGTGTACAATATGGGCGTAGTCAAGTCAGCTCTATGGGCGGAGCTACAGTTCATGGCACTTGGTATACAATAGGTATCTCCTCACCTTTGAGAGGGTAACGAATGGTTACAGCTGGCTCCTAGGCAACCATGTTTCTGTTCCTATACAACCATGTTTCTGTTCCTATACAACCATGTTTCTGCTGCCATACAACCATGTTTCTGTTCCTATACAACCATGTTTCTGTTCCTATACAACCATGTTTCTGTTCCTATAGAACCATGTTTCTGCTCCTAGGCAACCATGTTTCTGCTCCTAGGCAACCATGTTTCTGTTCCTATACAACCATGTTTCTGCTCCTATACAACCATGTTTCTGTTCCTATACAACCATGTTTCTGTTCCTATAGAACCATGTTTCTGCTCCTAGGCAACCATGTTTCTGCTCCTATACAACCATGTTTCTGTTCCTATACAACCATGTTTCTGCTCCCATACAACCATGTTTCTGTTCCTATACAACCATGTTTCTGCTCCTATAGAACCATGTTTCTGCTCCCATACAACCATGTTTCTGCTTCTATACAACCATGTTTCTGCTCCTATATAACCATGTTTCTGCTCCTAGGCAACCATGTTTCTGCTCCTACACAACCATGTTTCTGTTCCTATAGAACCATGTTTCTGCTTCTATACAACCATGTTTCTGCTCCTATACAACCATGTTTCTGCTCCTATACAACCATGTTTCTGCTCCTACACAACCATGTTTCTGTTCCTATAGAACCATGTTTCTGCTTCTATACAACCATGTTTCTGCTTCTATACAACCATGTTTCTGTTCCTATAGAACCATGTTTCTGCTTCTATACAACCATGTTTCTGCTCCTAGGCAACCATGTTTCTGCTCCTACACAACCATGTTTCTGTTCCTATAGAACCATGTTTCTGCTTCTATACAACCATGTTTCTGCTTCTATACAACCATGTTTCTGCTCCTAGGCAACCATGTTTCTGCTCCTACACAACCATGTTTCTGCTTCTATACAACCATGTTTCTGTTCCTATAGAACCATGTTTCTGCTTCTATACAACCATGTTTCTGCTTCTATACAACCATGTTTCTGCCCCTACACAACCATGTTTCTGTTCCTATAGAACCATGTTTCTGCTTCTATACAACCATGTTTCTGCTTCTATACAACCATGTTTCTGTTCCTATAGAACCATGTTTCTGCTTCTCACAACCATGTTTCTGCTCCTACACAACCATGTTTCTGTTCCTATAGAACCATGTTTCTGGAACCATGTTTCTGCTTCTATACAACCATGTTTCTGCTCCTACACAACCATGTTTCTGTTCCTATAGAACCATGTTTCTGCTTCTATACAACCATGTTTCTGCTTCTATACAACCATGTTTCTGCTTCTATACAACCATGTTTCTGTTCCTATAGAACCATGTTTCTGCTTCTATACAACCATGTTTCTGCTTCTATACAACGATGTTTCTGCTCCTATACAACCATGTTTCTGCTCCTATACAACGATGTTTCTGCTCCTATACAACCATGTTTCTGCTCCTACACAACCATGTTTCTGCTCCTATACAACCATGTTTCTGCTCCTATACAACCATGTTTCTGCTCCTATACAACCATGTTTCTGCTCCTAGGCAACCATGTTTCTGCTCCTACACAACCATGTTTCTGTTCCTATAGAACCATGTTTCTGCTTCTATACAACCATGTTTCTGCTTCTATACAACCATGTTTCTGCTTCTATACAACCATGTTTCTGCTTCTATACAACCATGTTTCTGTTCCTATAGAACCATGTTTCTGCTTCTATACAACCTGTTTCTGCTTCTATACAACCATGTTTCTGCTTCTATACAACCATGTTTCTGCTCCTAGGCAACCATGTTTCTGCTCCTAGGCAACCATGTTTCTATTCCTATAGAACCATGTTTCTGCTCCTATACAACCATGTCTGCTCCTATACAACAATGTCTGCTCCTATACAACCATGTTTTTGTTCCTATACAACCATGTCTGCTCCTATACAACCATGTCCTGCTCCTATACAATCATGTTTCTGCTTCTATACCTTGTCTGCTTCTATACAACCTTGTCTGCTCCTATACAACAATGTCTGCTCCTATACAACAATGTCTGCTCCTATACATAAGAATATAAGAACATAAGAATGGAGGAAACTGCAGCGGGCCTATTGGCCCATACTGGGCAGTCCCGTTTACACCCAACCCCTATTGCTCATATAAGCATCCAGCCAATGTTTGAAGCTATTCAGCGTATTCGAGTTAATGATGATATTTGGTAACTTGTTCCACTCATCCACTACTGTTTCCAACCAATGTTTACCCATTTCGCTTAAATCTAAATTTGTCAAATTTAAAACCATTGTTACGAGTTCGCTCCTGGTTGGATAGTTTGAATACGCTTTGTAATGTCCCCTTTGTTTAGCCCTGACTTACATTTATACACCCATATCATGTCGCCCCTCACTCTACGTCTCTCGAGGGAGTGCAAATTAAGAAGCTTTAACCTGTCTCTGTACTCAAGGTTCCTAATGCCAGGGATTAGTCTTGTCATTCTCCTCTGAATTCTTTCCAAGGATTCTATATCCATTCTGTAATACGGTGACCAGAATTGAACTGCGTAATTCAAGTGAGGTCTCACAAGCGCAAGATATAGTTTTAAGATGACCTCGCCAGTCTTGTAACTAACACTCCTCTGTATGAAACCAAGTACTCTATTAGCCTTGTTTCGAGCAAATACAGAATCCTTAGGGTGAGTTACTTCCGGTGGGAAGTGTATCCATTTCATGTTTATGTCCAAGAGGCAGGGTCGAGTAACGTCAATGTATTAATGTGTCCATGCCATTCAGTTAATTAATAAATAGTTGTATTGAAGTGGTGTTTAGAAGATAATATACAGCCTAATAACTAACTGGCCACCCTACCAAACTTCCTCACTTTACATTCCAAAAACTAAATATTCTATCTATACTTTCTACCTAAATTACCCTCATTACAATTAGTTACAATACAACTATACGTTAATGTTTAAACAAGTATGCGTTAATATATAGCCTGTATACAACTACCGGGTATGCATTAGTTTCTATACAATTATGTATTACTATTACTATAGAATCAGGTAATGTTATTGGTGTAAACATTATGCTACCACCGTGAAGTACTGTGCTGTGCTGGTGATTACCACAAGTAAGACATCACTGGCCAGCGGCACTTAACACTGGATTTAACTAGAATACTAGAGCCAATATCACCCGCCACTGATAACTAGCGAGTCCTTCACTCACTGCATTTTCACTTAACCTTACTACTAGTACTATTACGAGGTACATGTACAGGGAGAAAATGGGAATAAGATACAGATTGAAAGAGGGTTGGTAAGAGCGTAACCAGACTTCACTGTTATTCACTGGGAAAAACAACGCAACTAGGAAAATTCCATTATTCAATACAACAATCACCGACGAACGTAACATAAAAGATTTACTTCACTGCATCTACTCGTATGTTCGATGCCAGTGACTCACATGAGCTCATAAGGACTCACGTGTCTTTATAAACGTGATCACAGCAAATGAACCAGAGGCTTATAATGACACCGAGTGAACCATAGGTGGATGCACGTTGCTATGTAGGGCAGTGCTCTTGTACCGATCTAAGGGTGTAGATGTGCGTGTATGGAACTGTTTTAAATGTACATTTCTCAATAAACAATTTGAGGTCCTTTGTCGGATGATACTACAGGTTAATACAGTGACAACAACAGGGAGAACCTGAACATATTACTATTATAATATTTAAACATCATCTGGGTATTACTCTAGCCTCTTTTATCTTATTTTATCCAATATAACTAAACACCCTATTGCTATCTGGGGTATTTGGTTACGTTTGATAAGTTAGCGTTTCGTTTAGGTTAGATATAGGTTAGGTTACATGATTAAGTTAACGTTAGACTAGGTTTATTACTGTTGGTTTGGGTTACCGTTTGTTTAGCTTTGATCAGATTATCGTTAGGTTAGCGTTCGATTCAGGTTAAGTTAACGTTAGGTTTGGTTAGGTTAGCTTTATAGTAGTTAATCTTAAAATGATATAAGCTGGAAGGGGGTTAGGTTAGATTAGGTGAGGTTGCTTAATCTTAAAATTAAATAAGCTGAAAGGAAGGTTAATTTTCAGGTGATCCAAATTTGACAGCATAAGCCTACCTACAGTATAAGACGCGCACTTAGCTGTCAGTCTCCGCCATGGCCTTCACCTTGGTGCAGTACAAATATAATTAACATTTAATCTTATAATTTTTCTTCATCTGGCCGTTATCTTATGACTCTTAAAACTTGACTTCAAACTACTCCACTAGTTTATGATAACTTGGTAGTATAGCTGAACATTTGGTAAGTTAACGTACACTCTCACCCAAAACTTGTCGCTGTTCTCACATCCATCATACCCTGGTGTTCGACATAGATACATACATACATACACACACACAAATACATACATACATACATACATACCTGTACCTGTACATACATAGTCAGACAACCAATATCCAGAGCTACGTCTCGGGGACTGGTCAACAGTGGTATCTACCGGGTAGTGCTTTTGTTATATACAAGCAATAATAAAAACAGTGAGAAGACTCAGGATATAGTGTTGGTTATAACACACAACAACAGGAAACTCCACCTGCACTAATATCATCAACACGTGCCTCAACTTACACAATAATACAGTAATACCTTATAAATTATGTGAACGATTCACATGTGTACTTCATTCTCTCCCTCTCATTCGCCTCTCTACCATCCGCCAGTCTCTTTTCCTCCTGTGTGACACTAGTCTCTCCTCCGCCTGCCAATCTCGCTCTCTGCTACCAAATCAATATTAGTTACCATGAGTGCTCAACAGCGCCAGTCGTGTGTACCAACCCTAACCCACACTCACCCACCAGTGTACCAGCCCTCACCCACACTCACCCACCAGTGTACCAGCCCTCACCCACACTCACCCACCAGTGTACCAACCATCACCCACTCACCCACACCCACTCACCCACCACAGTGTACCAGCCCTAACCCACACTCACCCACCACCAGCCCTCACCCACTCACCCACCAGTGTACCAGCCCTCACCCACACCCACTCACCCACCACAGTGTACCAGCCCTCACCCACACTCACCCACCAGTGTACCAGCCCTCACCCACCAGTGTACCAACCATCACCCACTCCACCCACCACAGTGTACCAGGCCTCCACCCACACTCACCCACCAGTGTACCAGCCCTCACCCACACTCACCCACCAGTGTACCAGCACTCGCCCACACTCACCCACCAGTGTACCAGCCCTCACCCACACTCACCCACCAGTGTACCAGCCCTCACCCACACTCACCCACCAGTGTAACCCACACCCACACCCCCTCACCCACACTCACCCACCAGTGTACCAGCCCTCACCCACACTCACCCACCAGTGTACCAATCCATCATCCACTCACCCACCACAGTGTACCAGCCCTCACACACACTCACCCACCAGTGTACCAGCCCTCACCCACACTCACCCACCAGTGTACCAGCCCTCACCTCAACCCACCAGTGTACCAGCCCTCACCTCACCCACCAGTGTACCAGCCCTCACCCACCACCCACCAGTGTACCAGCCCTCACCCACACTCACCCACCAGTGTACCAGCCCTCACCCACACGTGTACCAGCCCTCACCCACACTCACCCACCAGTGTACCAGCCCTCACCCACTCACCCACCAGTGTACCAGCCATCACCCACACTCACCCACCAGTGTACCAACCATCACCCACACTCAACCCACCAGTGTACCAGCCCACCCACGCTCACCCACCACAGTGTACCAGCCCTCACCCACGCTCACCCACCACAGTGCACCAGCCCTCACCCACGCTCACCCACCACAGTGCACCAGCCCTCACCCACGCTCACCCACCACAGTGCAGCCCACCACACCACAGTGTACCAGCCCTCACCCACCACACCAGCCCTGTACCAGCCCTCACCCACCACAGTGCACCAGCCCTCACCACGCTCACCCACCACAGTGCACCAGCCCTCACGCTCACCCACCACAGTGTACCAGCCCTCACCCACGCTCACCCACCACAGTGTACCAGCCCTCACCCACGCTCACCCACCACAGTGTGCACCAGCCCTCACCCACGCTCACCCACCACAGTGTACCAGCCCTCACCCACGCTCACCCACCACCCAGCAGTGTACCAGCCCTCACCCACACTCACCCACCACAGTGTACCAGCCCTCACCCACGCTCACCCACCACAGTGCACCAGCCCTCACACGCATTCGCCCACCTCATTGTATGACACACAGAAGCATTACTATGCATGACACGCTAATGTTACTATGCATGACACGCTAATGTTACTATGCATGACACACAACTACAGTATGTTACTGCGCACGACACAAAAATGTTACCATGAATGACAGAGTTGACACAGACTAATGTTACTATGCATGACACACTAATGTTCCTATGAATGACACGCTTATGTTACTATATATGACACTGTTACTACGCATGACACCAATGTTACTACGCATGACACCAATGTTACTATGCATGACACACTAATGTTCCTATGAATGACACGCTAATGTTACTATATATGACACTTATGTTACTACGCATGACACCAATGTTACTATGCATGACACCAATGTTACTATGCATGACACACTAATGTTCATATGCATGACACACCAATGCTACCATTATTGACACATGAGCCCCCTTAATCCATACCTAATCCATGAGGCCCCTTAATCCATACCTAATCCATGAGGCCCCTTAATCCATACCTAACCCATGAGGCCCCTTAATCCATACCTAATCCATGAGGCCCCTTAATCCATACCTAACCCATGAGGCCCCTTAATCCATACCTAACCCATGAGGCCCCTTAATCCATACCTAACCCATGAGGCCCTTAATCCATACCTAACCCATCCCCATACCCAATCCCTTAATCCATACCTAACCCATGAGGCCCTTAATCCATACCTAACCCATGAGGCCCCTTAATCCATACCTAACCCATGAGGCCCTTAATCCATACCTAACCCATGAGGCCCTTAATCCATACCCAACCCCTTAATCCATACCTAACCCATGAGGCCCCCAATCCATACCTAACCCATGAGGCCCCTTAATCCATACCTAACCCATGAGGCCCCTTAATCCATACCTAACCCATGAGGCCCCTTAATCCATACCTAACCCATGAGGCCCCTTAATCCATACCTAACCCATGAGGCCCCTTAATCCATACCTAACCTCTTACCAAAAAGTTTCCCAAAAGAGTTAAGAAAAACTTGATAAGATATCTTGTCCATAAAGAGGTCATCACATTTATTCTACCAAGAAGTTATCGTAGAACAAATATATCCAGGTAAAAACTGAGGTGAGACTCTCTGACGTGTGTGTGTGTGTCGGTAGTGACAACCCTGTACGTGAGGGTCTGGTCAAATGATAGTGTTTTACTAGGTAAGGACCGTGTTTTATGTTCTCACTACTGTATATATACTTGTAATACTGGCTCTGGCTTCACAACATTTGTGAGGGCAGGTAGAAGGGGACCATGTAATGACAGCGTACACAACACACACACACACACACACACACACACACACACACACACACACACACACACACGGTACCATCGACAATAAAAGTATTGGTTTATAATAACATACCGGTACAGTATATGAAATGTTTCACCCTGTAAACTTCAACGATGTTACCTGTATCCTCGCCTCACACACGGCCAAAATATACGAATAGGTTAATTACCAGCGAAGATACTTTTGGCCCCGATAGGCTGACACCGTCCTAGACACACAGCTTCAAGCAACAAGAGCGACCTCCCACCGCATATAAAGCAGCCATATCTTTCCTATGTGGTTGTGCAGATGGAGCCACACAGCTAAAACGTTATCACTTCCAACCCCAGCCCTCGAGACCTTGGCAGCGTCTAACTTACCACATCCGTTAGTGTTTGCCTGACTGAGTCAGTTACGCTTCTCTTTCTCGGTGGTGTGAGGAAGACGGTGAGTGGGTGGGTGGGTGGGATGAGACTTGATATGGCTGGCAACAGACTCCACCACATTATTGGCTCTTGCCAGAAGACTCAATCGAAGTTTCTCCCATAATGAAGCTAAGACTAAGGCTTCAGTGATTCCACAAGACTGTGAGGCGGCAGCCCAGGTAGCACCAGCCTACATCATCAGCCTCGCAGACGATAATGTCTTGGTCAAACTGTTTTATTTTTTTCTTCAGATTTGCCACGCGAGGAAGCTAGTTTATTAGGCACCCCTTGCATCCTGTGCAGCGCAAAATCGTTTACAGCACCCAGCAGGGAAGCTTGAGGAGCTCATGCTTGTCTTCGTGACTCAAGCATTAAGGGCGTAAGTGCCTGAAGGGACATGGGTTTTGTCAGCAAATTACATATAGTGACAAGATGAGTGTGTGGGTGGAGAATTCCCGATACAATTCTTCTGCTTATGGCAAAACGTGGCAGGTCCCTAATACTACAAAGTGCCAGGCCTGTGTCTAGGAGGGGGGAAATTTAATTAGGGAGGGACGGTGTTGATGACGGTTGGGGACTTGTGCTGTGAAAAGGTCATTGGGCAAGTGAGGATGTAGCGAGAGTCGGGTTGTCCACAAAGTTTACAACTTATGCGGCTCAAGTTGTCAATATACTCCCATTGGTACAGTTGCGGATATGCCTCCAAACGGCAAAGTCACAGTATCACTATTTATGTAATGAATGGGTATTGGTTGTGTAACGACGGGCGTGATTAATGGATAGGTTTGGTATAGGTTATATAGGTAGGCCGTTTGGAGACACAGGTTACCATAGGGGTTGTAGGAACACATTTTCGTAACTGTACCTGTATCCTAGGAGCAGTCAAGACTGTCAATTGCCTTTAACAAGGTCAGCAAAGACGCAATAAACAAGTGAGATAACATCTCCCGTACCTACTTTCTCTTCATCACTTGATGCAGTGAGAACCAAGTTCTGTCAACCTGTACAGAAGTGATATTGCCTTCACTAACCATCACATCGCTGACCAAGAAACAACTATTATGTCAAGAACCAATATCAACGAACCTACAGGCAACACCTTACTTGGTGCTCCCCGGATCGTACGCCATGTGCGTACAAAAACTAGTTGACGTGACGAGCTGCATACAAAACATCATACTCTCATGTCGTCTTCTATCTGCTCACCAGGTGCCTGGCCTCACCTAGGCTAACTTATTTCTTCAGTTGTTCGTCCTCCTTCAACACTTTCCTATTAAATGACTACAACACTGCTGAGAGCAAGTTAAATATATTAATTAATCTCCACCTGGACGACACAGTGGAGGCCACCGACACTCCCGGTCAGGTTCGGGGGTGTCTGCATACCTTCACATTTTGCTTTAACAGCTTCCCTATTATCGCCATCGCAGCTAATGATATAGTGGGCGAAATTCTCCCTGAGCACCCAAAAGGCTCCTGCGGTACAAGACCCAAGCTATGGTCGGGAAGCCGTCCATTGGTCTAACTAAGCTCTAGCAGCCCAACATCCTGACCAGCTCTTTCAACGGCTCACACTGAATCCAATAGGAACAACTTCCATCGCGGAGAATATCGCCATGGCAGTGCTAGAGAGAGCCATCACTTCAGAGACCCTCGGCCCTCACGTCCTAAGTATCGGCATCGCTCTTCGCCTTGCTGCCCCATTGCACGCAGAATAGGAACGTACTTAGGGAGTAGCAACAGCGGACGGACTCCGACGCCTTACCTCTAACATTCCAGTGAACAACAAACACACAACTTGGCAACTAACGACATCATCAAGAGGACCTTCACTACAGCCCAAGCGTAAGGGGATTCATAAAAAAGATGACGAACGTGGATGTATGGGCAGCAAAAACCATGCATGGCTGATCTATTGTCTTTGAGGGGGATATAACTACCATAAACTGGCTCACAGTATTAATAGACTATATAGTAAAGTGATTTTCTTATAGTTATTATAACACATGTGGCGAGACGTGAGGCGCGGAAGGTTACTGTTACTCCACCTGTCACACCCAATACACTTTCTACTCTTGACTATGAGGGTGTGGTCAGTCTCCGGTAAGAACAATTGTCATGGAAAATTATACAACGCATTACTATAAAGCATGTGAACAACGAGAACTGAGAATACTTCACAGTGACCAAAAGCTATTATGGTAAATGACCACAAAGTGTTTTGAATCAATTCTGGTCACACGTTGACAACCCAGTTGCGTTTTGTACAACTGAAAACATTTTCACCGTCGCAACAATTACGCCGCTAAATTGGTTACTTGCGTCCTTATATGTAACACTTACACCGGGGGGTGGGATTACCTTAGTGAAATGCCAGGTAAGTGTTGTTCTGCCTAGAAGTGTTCCCACAACAAGGTGACCGTGAAGTAGTTCACCACCTGTGTCCTGTAGTGGGGGAGCCTCGTCCCGGAATGATGGACCACCACTTCATCAGCCTCCCGGTGTTAGTCTGTCAAGTTGCCCCACACGTCAAATTTGCTCCACATTCGACGATATTTTTTCTAATTTCTTCAGTCTTGACCTAATATCTAAACCATTAACGCCGCTCCAGAGACCCAGTAACTAGGTCAATACATCTTGCACACTGCTACTGGATGTTAAAGTGTGTTGAGTGATCATTAGTCTCAATCAACTTTCCATCCAGGATAAGATAAGTCCAGCAGAGCTTCTGTGAGTGTCATGATTAAGGTGCACAAGCGTCAGACACCAACAACAATTATTGAATCTGCACATGTGTGATGCACGACTGCCAGATATGTAACAAGGCGACCTATAGAAGTCAGTAAATGATGGTGGGAGATAACCACTCAAGAACTGCCCAAACTTCCTTTTTTATCTTAATTAAATGTTATGTTATGAGCAACGTTGATGTTCACTCATTTCTTGGTTAGCTATAAGGCAAGTCTTTGACGCTATCAACCTGCAGCTAAACACACAACAGATGACGGCGGTGAAGCACGATGATTGAACTAATGGAGGTTATAAGATGAAGACAGTCCTTGTTCCGGGTACCGCACAGCATGAATGGATTTTGTGATAGAGAATCTGCAAAAAACAACATAAAACAAAAATATTAATGCGAACGGATGCTCCCGGAAGCCGACGGTGGGAGTGTTAGGGTTGGTGTCATTTAGCGCAGTCACTCAGTAGCAGTGACTGACAGTATTTCTGCAGTACTGGAGACTCTCTAGTAACGTCACAATTAAACATAGCTCCTCCCTCCCCCCACCCAGGTGCAGGGTAAAGTGTGTGTGAAAGGGTAGCCAGGCCTCCCCAGTGGTTACTTCGTCTGCTTGTTTGACTGTACGGGCCATATCTGTCACTTTTGAGTAAGGAAGCTGCAATATAGTAATAATGATGTGTTTTTGACTGATAAATGTCTTTTCATTTTTCTTGGTTTGTGACAGTTTGTTGGTGTCATGGAGGGCAGGCGGAGTATACAGTACACTGAACGGGACACTACTTGATGTTTGGATTGTATTTTCTGCATTGAATTAAAAAAGCGAAATCTTACAACAACAAAAGAGTATTCCACAGGGGAACGAACGCTCATGGCTAGCACAAATGGCTACTGATATATTCAGGTCTGGCCCCGAACATGAAGCCACACTTTATTCAAGCAATATGGGTCAGATGTCAACAGTTTCTTCTCACTGTGATATTCGAAATACGAGTGAAGCCTGAACCCTCAGTGGTGTGTCATGCCTTGTCTAAGTGAAGCTGAAAACCACTCAACTATGCGTGTTAATCTTTCTGTCCCGAGGAAGATGCCTGAAAACTATATATACCTTGTGTGACTGTTTATAAGAGTGAACTGGTTTTTGTGTGTCACTGAGATAACTCACTGATGATGATTCTTAGTGTTCTGGACTACCTTCAGACGGGCTAGTGCCGCTACTATATAATCCTATAAAGGGGTTTCTTGTATTTTTTTCCGCCTAGTGCTTTTCCAGTCGTGTCTCGAAAGTTACCACAGCAATAGCGGAGACCATTTGTTCACGCAAATTGTTGGTATGTTCCCTGTATCGTGGTGAACGTCTTGGTATGTTCCCTGTATCGTGGTGAACGTCTTGGTATGTTCCTTGTATCATGGTGAACGTCTCTTGGTATGTTCCCTGTATCGTGGTGAACGTCTTGGTATGTTCCCTGTATCGTGGTGAACGTCTTGGTATGTTCCCTGTATCATGGTGAACGTCTTGGTATGTTCCCTGTATCGTGGTGAACGTCTTGGTATGTTCCCTGTATCGTGGTGAACGTCTTGGTATGTTCCCTGTATCGTGGTGAACGTCTGGTATGTTCCCTGTATCGTGGTGAACGTCTTGGTATGTTCCCTGTATCGTGGTGAACGTCTTGGTATGTTCCCTGTATCGTGGTGAACGTCTTGGTATGTTCCCTGTATCGTGGTGAACGTCTTGGTATGTTCCCTGTATCGTGGTGAACGTCTTGGTATGTTCCCTGTATCACATGAACGTCTTGGTATGTTCCCTGTATCGTGGTGACCGTCTTGGTATGTTCCCTGTATCGTGGTGACCGTCTTGGTATGTTCCCTGTATCATGGTGAACGTCTTGACTGACCTGACTGCAGTGCTGTGTTCTCCAAAACAAAATGAAATGCATACAACTATACTATACAGTACAACACCCAGCCACAGCTTCCTATTTACTGATTTTTGAATTGATCATGTAATCTAGGTTTTAACACAATCCAAAGAAATAGAATAAAGGAGTTGTGGATGAAACAACATAATAAAACTCTGGTGACTGACTGAAGATGTGAGACCATGTTTTTAACTGTACCAACTTGGTAATGGAACTTAAGTGAGGTGGTAACACTGAGAAGAGACGCTACAGGGACCATCAATTTGTTGAAAATGTGAAATTAAGGAGGAGTAGCTCGGGCACCGTAAATTGTAGAAACTTGAAAATTGAAACTGGCCAAGATATTTGGGAAGGTAGCAAGTCAAGACGATGTCGCAACCATGCAGAAAGATCTGCTCTAGCTGTACAATGGTCCCAAGACTGGCATATGCTTTTTAACATTACAGAGTAAGTGCACGAAGGGTACAACAATCCTAATCACAACTAATATTCTGTAAATAGCACTTTACTGGAAACTGTTAATAAGGAAAAAGACCTAAACGTTGTGACAGATCAGTCACTGGAGGCGGCGCAACAAGTAGGAGCAGCAGTGAAAAAAGCTAACCTAAGCTTGGGAGCTGTAAGGTGCAGAATATTTTTTTCAGTGAGTGTACATTCGACCAAACACAGAAAAATGCCCCTTCGACTTCATTAGTCTTTCACACGTCCCAGTCTGGATTACTGTATACAGGCATGGAAAACTATCCTCCAGAAAAATCTAATATCCCGAGAAAAGGTGCAACACAGAGCGATTAAGATGATTCTAGATCTATGTCATCTCGATTGTTCAAGTAGACTGAGGCGGGTTTAGGACTAACAACTCCTCAGGCAAGAAACAATAGGGCAGATCTCATAGAGACGAGACATTCAAAATCTTGAAAGGGATGGAAAACGGGAAGCCAAGCCATTTTTCGTGATGTTATGCACCACCAACACGAGGGGACATTACCTTCAAGCTCACCAAGATGTCATGCAGGACGAACATAAGGGAAGCAGTTCTTCATACAGAGGGTCATAGAATTATTAAAGTCTGTGGAATCGGGAACAGTACTGGCCTTCAAAATAACCTTTGACAAGACTGTCAAAAGCAATGGAGGAATCCTACACATGGTCACCTCTAGTTTGGGTGGCCATTACGTAAATAAGTTACCTGCAAATAAAAAAAAGAGGCAGGTGGAAGTGAAAGCCGGTCCCATAGGCCAGCGACCCTTGGGACAGGAGGCGAGCGCTGCACCCATTCTTTGAAGAGTACGGTATATATGTATATACGGTAGTGAATATGATCTGAATTTATCAAGGTAATCATAATAAAGTATAGATAAATATCAACAAACGGACAGAAGGATGCTAGAAGAGGAAACACAAGACCACTGAGTTTAAGCTTACTACCCTGTGTTTGTGGAGTGCTCTAGTGAACAGGGGAAAGTGAAAAACTCCAAACATGCGGTACCTTAACAATAATAAAACCTTAATTCAACAGCCATTACTAATATAAGCAAACCTTTACAATAACAATAAGGACAATTACTTACAATAACATGTTTTTTTTTTTCATTTATTGGCCACCCCCCTACATCCTTGTGTAAGGAGGTCAGAAGCGTTTACAGCGCCCAACAGAGAAGCATGCTAAGTTCATGCTTGCCTTATGTCTCATGAGTTAAGGGCGTAGAAGCCTGAAGTCAATGGTTTATGTCTAAGCAAGTTATTGGAAGTTCCAACAACTTGTCCCTGAATACGAATTCGCAACTTTCGACTTACAGCAGGTACCTACTGTGCTGCTAGGTGAACAGGGACCAAGAGGACTAGGAAGTGTCCAAACAACTTCCGCCGGCCCGGGAATCGAACCCGTGATATCTTGCTTGCGAGGCAAGAACGGTACCACTCTACCACCAGCTCCCCACAATAACAATAATGTAAAAACACTCACACATACTTATCAATCCCTGACTCGATCTCAACAGCTTATATACATGAGACTGCGCCTAGGGTACAGGTACCTATGGGAGTACATTGGCAACCCTGAGCCTCACCGCACTGTTTGTAAACTTTGTGGCCAACCCGACTCTCACTACATCCTCACTTGTCCTATGACCTCCTATAGGTCCCCAGCCGTTACCAACACCTCTTCCCTCCCAGACCAGATATTCCTCCTCCTAGTCACAGGCCTGGCATTTGACATTATTAGGGACCTGCCACTCTTTGCCATAAACAGATAAAATGTACCGGGAACTTTCCCCCCCACACACTCATCATTCTCTCACTTTATGTAACTTGATATAACCCATGACCCTTCAGGCTTTTACGCCCTTAATGTACGAGTCATAAAGGCAAGTATGAACTTTTCATACTTCCCTGTTGGGCGCTGTAAACGCTTCTGCGCTTCACCTTGCACAGGATGTAAGGGGGTGCCCAATAAACTAGCCCCCTCGGGGGCAAATCTGAATCTGAATCACACATACTTGCGAGGTCATCGTTGACGCAGGCGCAGAGGTGTAGCACTTGGAATCCCGCCAGACCCAGGCTGAGCCGTGTGCTGGCTGACGTCGAGATTAACCTACTTGCGATGCCAACTAGGCTATTAAACTGCTCAACCCTGCTAAACTACGTCCTCCAGTAAATATCTAAAATGTTTCATACTGTAGAATCGTAGGCGATGATTATTATTTCAGCATATCTGATATTGTTTAGATAAAACATGTTGCCAATTATCAGCTGACTATTGGCCGTGTTAGCACAGTAAATAACCGGTCTTGCTTGGTGGTGGGGGAGCGGGGGAGGGTGGCGGGCGTGATGTTTTGGCGGGAGTTGGTGTCTGCCCAGGTAGCGGGAGATGGCGGTAGAGGTGGTATTTGAGGATGGGGAATATTATATAAAATGTGGCAATTTGAAATGTGCAGTTATGTTTAATTTTAAGGATGGAAGAAATCATATTTAGAATCTCCACCCATGGTCGCGTTATGGGGGAAACACATTTAAGGCTGTTGTGCTGCTTTTGCTGTGAGGATTCCTTATCAGTTATTTATTGGCTTAATTAAACAACATGGACTTTTAAAACGTAAAGTGAACTGTGAAAGTTGTCATAATCAGGTGAAGTGAACGAAATACACCAAAACTAAGGATGGCTATAAACCTGGAAATGCCAGCCAGACTGTGAAGTATAAATGCACAGTAATCACAAGGACGGAATTATTTCTTGCTAGATCCAATTTGACACTTCAGATTTGGGTCCATGTAATGTATCTGTGAAGTGAACGCATTGGCGGATCAAGAATATCACATCAACTAGATATTTGCGAGGGAACGATGATTAATTGTTATTTTTTTCAGGAATTGTGTACGAGGCATTTTCAGGCAAACCCAGTTAAACTCGGCGGTCCTGGAAGAGTCGTGGAAATAGATGAATCCCGCTTTACTCATAAACCAAAGCATCATCGGGGACGAAACCCACACACTTCTATATGGGTCTTCGGCGTCGTTAACATAGCACCTCACCAGCAACTGGCTACATGGAAATGGTGAACACATGAGATGCTGCCTCTCTCCTCTGTATTATACAAGCAGTGCTGCAGCCGGGATCCATCATTCACAGTGATGAATGGAGGGAGTACTGCTATATCCAAGACCTGAGCCACAGGCAGAGGACTGGTAACCATTCACTGAATTTTGTGGATCCTCCGAGTGATGTCCACACTTAAACAATTGAATCATACTGGAATAAGCATAAACCTCACATAAAGATGATGCGCGGCTGCAGGCATGAATTTTGTGGCCCAATCGATATTTTCATAAATGCTTTTGAAAATCTGTGTAATCACACTGCTCTATGATTCCCAATGCAACAACCAATACCATACTAGTTTTAAATAGCACTGATGTGCTTATGGTATTTTTATTTTTGTGTCCTGAATTCAATAATACATTCATTAGTTGACTTATGGTACCAAAACTAGTGAAGGAACGCAATTACATGTAATCAGTCAGTACAGAGTGGAGGAGAGATTCTTCAGTTGGCTACTGTGAGGGGGGGGGGGGATCTTCATACAATCCGATGGAGGGTTTGGCGGAAATGTTGATTTTCAAGACGGGAGGCTGCCAGTATTCCGGATGTCAATGGAATGCGAGTTACCAGGGGAAAATTCTTGGTGTACACGACAACCTTGGGGCTCTGACAAAACACTATGAGTTTGAGTGCAAATTTCTTGGTGTACTGTTCCGTTCAGAAGTTCGCTATACACCGCGGTGGAGGGTGCTTAGCCTGTTGCAACCTTCCTGGATAGCTACTACGCTGAACCTCCCACCAACAGTGGAGAATGAACAATGGAACAGTTTGACTCGGAACGAAGACTCATCAAAAAGAGATGGGAAGGATATTAATATGAATATCGGCTAACGTTAGTGCTGATGAAGATGTGTTAATATACTGCTTACGAGAAGAAGAAAACCATAGTGATAGGAGCATCCATTCCAATATCAGAATACAACGAGAAAACCTGTTTCGAATGAACGCTATAAAAAGTAGCTGAACAGAACTCGTATATATCAAGAGTCTTCAGTGCATTCATTACTTGTAGTTTTCCGTATAATCTTCTCTCTCCCTCTATCTGTGTGTGTATATATATATATATATATATATATATATATATATATATATATATATATATATATATATATATATATATATATATATATATATATATATATATATATATATATATATATATATATACTATATATATATATATATATATATATATATATATATATATATATATATATATATTTCATTAGCCTTAATAAAACTGCCTTGGACTTCACCATACAATCAACACCTCAACCGCCAAGTTAAGACCCGAGCGCACGGCTATGACTGTGACCGGGGAACGCTAACCGCTGGACCACCAGGATACAAAAGCAGTCCTAGACTCTGTTATATTTCACACAAAGCCTGTTCAACGAGCTTATGGCGCCGTGAACCTCGAATGGGGACTACCCGTATCACGTAGGTGGTCAGAGTAACGTTTTACCAAATCCGGCTTCGAAACACGAGGATCCATATATATTTCATTAGCCCAATAAACGCCTTGGACTTCTACATATGGGTGAGGGTCCCATTAGAGGTTCCGCGGTAGCCATAAGCTGGATTGAACAGGCTTTGTGTGAGGAAATATAACAAAGTCTAGAACTGCTTTTGTATCCTGAGTGGTCAGCGGTTAAGCGTTCGTCATAGGCTTGTGGGCCGTGGGTTCGAATCCTGGCGGGTTGAGGTGTTGATTGTATATATATATATATATATATATATATATATATATATATATATATATATATATATATATATATATATATATATATATATATATATATATATATATATATATATATATATATATATATATTTGTGCCTTCTCTGTCATTATGTCGTAAACAAAGGAAGAAAAGAACACCTACAGACAACTGTGCGTAGTTATAATTAACCTATTTTCAGTTGCATTTCTTATTTAAATACCGGTAGTCTAAAAGTGAAATGCATTGTTTCTTTCTTTTAAACTTTCCTTCTCTGGTACTGCATATATATTTTTTCTGTATGTATTTCTTTGTGTATGAACCTCTGTCCTGCATGGCAGTGAGAAGTGATACCACCTTCAGTGGCAAACTGTACTCCAAGCTTTGTCAATAAATTTGTTAAACTAAAAAACTTCTGTATCAATCCATTGGTGTCTTTAGCTGAAGTTATAAGCAATATTATTTTCTATGCGAGATATTGAGACCAAGTAAGTGGAACCATAAATGTTCTGCTTATGAGGGGTGAGAGGTAGGATGAGGGAGCCAGGAGTCTGCAAAGCTCCACCTCCCTGCGCGCGAGAAGACCTCCTCTTCTAAACTGGTTGACCTTGGTAACAACTAATAGGCGTAAGGAGAACGACACCGAACCAAGTGTGTTTTACTGAATCACTTTACCTTTCGCTGCCATACTCAGTTAAACTCAACCAACATGCAACTTTCTTTCACATATAGTCTAAAAGAGCAGTCCTCGCTGATGACCTGGTGGGGTACGGGTTGTTTGTGTTCACACTCAGGATGGGATGGAGAAAGGAAACTCACAATGTGCTCTCTGTATACATGTTGTATTGGATGTACAATGCAGCTTGGTGCTGGGAAGGCAGCATGGTTACAAGCGTGATGTAGAGAGAGCTGGTTGGTGAGGACGCTCAGAGGAGGACAGCTTGTGGGTCGCCATGCTCGCCAGCGGGAGCGAGGACCGCCAGGCAGGCGGAGGAGGTGTTGCTGGCTGGTTGGTGTAGGTAGAAAAGAGGGTGGTCACCACGAGGTCAGGTCTTAAATAGCGGAGGTAGGCGTGGCTTAGTAGTTGACCTCCGTCATGTAAGGCGGCGCTGGTTGACCTAGACCACGAGGCATACACTGGGGAATTTGCGGGGTCGGCTACCCAACGACAAACAGCGTTTGTAGGGGAGAAATCCACTACAACCCAATATAGTTTTGTGATCACTGTTATAACCAACACTAAAACACCAAACGAATAATAACGAGAGACTTGATAAGAAATGGAAACATGGATGCGATTACTGCTAGGGAAAATGTTCGTCTATCAGTTTCTCAGACAAAATCTGCAAGTTGTAAAGTGTATGAAGAATTTAATCCGAGGATGGTAGCGCATCGAGGAATAAAATGTTGAAATTGAATTGATGGTAGAGCACAATCTCTATAAAGACGAACACTATAAACGAGTTCCAGATAAATTGGTTCACGAGTTTCAGCACGTCAGGATACCAGTTGGCGATCGAGATGGCGCTGGAACAGGCCTATTGTCTAGGTATTTGTGTTACAACGTATTTTTGTATCAAACTTCAAAAATGTGGTCATGAAAGTATAGTATCTATCTGTCTGTTTCTATCGAGTATCTGTGTGTCTGGAGAGGCCAAAGTTGCCTTTACCATTTTCCTCTGATATTAGTAATTTATTGGTTACATATATGGAATACAAATAATGAGGATACATTTCAATATATAAACCTTTTAAATATATTACATCATAATCATCATGAACCGTTAATTATCCATTACAGCAGAAGAGACATAAGCAGGAAGGTTAGTTTGGTTGGTGACCACCAGGCCATGAACGTTACTACCCCCAACAACAACCCACAATAGCTTTTTTTTTTTTTACAGAATTAGACCCACAGGTCACTGACCCACATCAGGGCCTGGGGGCGAAAATATAATTATAATAATAATAATAATAATAATAAAAAAATAAATACAGTGGTCCCTCGGTTAACGAGCACAATCCGTTCTAGAAGGTTGCTCGTTTACCTAAAAACTCGTTAACCGAAACCATTGCTTCAATGGGTTTTTGGGTAATTGGTTCCAGCTCACCGAAAATTGCCTAAATTCAACAAAAAAGGAAGTAAAGTACACTTACTTTGCGGTGTGTATGTAGAAGGCTCCTGGATGATGATGATGATGATGATGGGAATTAGAATGGGGGTGGAGGAGAAGGGAGAAGAGAAGGCATTGGGGTGGAAGAGAAGTCACCCCATGGCACCATTTCACCCATAAATTTTAGTTCTCTTGGTGTAATTCAAAATTATTTTCTTTAAATCAACACTGCACTGCATTATATATTGTCAATATGTAAAATAAATTTCAAAATGACCAATAATTTGCTTGTAAACACAGAAAAAAAGCGTTTAGTTGAAGAGAGTCTCAAGCAAGATGTTACCTCCACTGAAAAGACACAAAGACTGACACCTGTATGCTGTGTTGGCAGGCTGGATGGCGTGCCACAAACTAGTGATCTTACCTTCAATTATGTTCAATAATTGTTAAAATGACTAAAAAATTTAATATTAAACTTTTAAAATTATTGAATAGTATAAACTTCTTGATTTACTAAAAGGGTAAGGAATATAAGCCCTAGAACCGATTACTGTATTGGCGGACTAATACTACAGCTGGCGGGCCGCCAAATGCAAGCTAAAACATGTGGAGGTCGGCTCGTAAGAAACTCGTTAATCAAGGGATTGCTCGCTAACCAAAGTTAAGAATCTTATGGAAGGTAACTCGTTAACCGAAATCTCGTTAACCGAGGCGCTCGTTAACCGAGGGACCACTGTAGTGAGAAACGATATATTTATGTTTTGTCAGTAGTAAGTTTAACAATTAAGACCCTGTAATTGTGTGTAAATGAGGCAGAAAGTTAGATCAGCAACCTTAGACTTGGTCACATTTTTTGTGATGCCATATGGCAGCAGGGTCTACCATTAAGTAACACATTATGTTTCCAATATAGATTATAAACATATATCTTCTTCCTCTACATATTGTGTATGTATAAATTGTAGTCTGCGAAGCATTAGTTACCAATATTTATTAGTAATAAAATACTCACACTTAAGGACAAATGAATCATATTTTCTACATTATCATTTAATATCTTGTCCAGCCTTCCCCTTCTCAATAACTGAATGCAACCTATATGGCATAGAAGGAACACGGCCACGAATGAACGCCGGCCTACGCCTGCACAGTTCCCACTGGGCGTGTATGTGGTTCAGGAGTTAATTGGCGGGTCATCTTTGTCTGCTGGTTCCCAGGTGTAGTGACCTGCCGTCCAGGAAGGGTGTAACAGACTATGCATCCTCCGCTGCCAGTGTATAACGAACTTCTGAAGGGAACTGTACGTACAGGTGTTGGCGAAGTTATTAGCGTTTCCGTGTCTTCATGTGACGTTTCCAAATTTTGGGTGGCGAACATTTTACACTACAAAAATATGATCATTCAAGTTGGCGAAAAAAAAACCAAGAAAATAATGAATTGTCAGACACTAGGTTGAGTCACAGGATCTTGACAACTTATAATACCAAAAAAAAGGTAAGACTTTTGCCAGAAAAATATGGAAGACTGGATATTACTCACAAGTTTGGATTTTAGCTGCAGAGATAGGAATATAAAAGGAAGTCACGGATTTATCGGATTCATGGATTCGCCCAAATCACGGAATCACTAAAGTACCGTAAACGATACCCCAATGAATCCCTGATTTACCAGTCGTGGATTTAATGAAGTCACTGGCAGTGCCGGATTTAGACCTGTGAAGGCCCATGGGCAGCCTCTTTGTGGAGGCCCCCCTCATTATAACTACCCAAGAGGGTGGGGTGGCGAGTGAAGCGAGCCTAAACATTTGGGAGTTCCGGGGGGCGCTGAAAGCCCCTCGGGAAAATTTTGAAATTTGAACACTTCTTTGGAGAATTTTGAAGCCATATGCAGTTATATTGAGGAAATTAGAACACTGAGAAATTTTTAATTAACTGTATATTTATTGATAGTGTACAAATTCCCAACACACACACACACACAAAAGTGAGACATGACTGGAGTCATTCATGTGGTTTCAAGTCGACCAGCCCTGATACTAGCTACTACCGCACATGTCAAAAATTTTCAAGAGACTTCACAGAAAAGAATATATTATTAGTTATTACAGAGAGATGATTCTTTGCATTATTAATCAGATAAACCTCTACTCAAATAATGGTTCTGTCCAAGAATGCATGAATTTTAAAGAATAAAAATAAAAATAATCCAAATGAATAAACAAATAAATATATTATTGTAATATGTGGAGGCTCCTGGGCAGCTGCCCACTCCTGAATCCGGCCCTGGTCACTGGTTTACGCGCCACTCATTTACCGGAGACTCACTGATTTAGTGAAGCCATGGATTCACCGAAGTCATGGAGTTACCGGAATTAGGGATTTACTGGAATCACGGATAGAATTGTGGATTTAAAAGAAAGTTTGTCAAACTAAGAGATTTAAAGGGATAGCCATGAGTTAAAGGGGGATTGTTAATTAAAGGGGGAAGTAATAAATTAAAGGGGGTCGTGGTTTAAAGGGGTATATAAGTCATAGATTTAAAGTGGGGGTCGTGGATTTAAAAGGATCTTCATAGACTTAAAAGGTAAGGGAGAAAGAAAGAACGTGTGTGTGTGTGACCAATAAAAGACGTGCACTGGAAAGTGAGACGGGTTTAGGGAGGGCGAGGTAAAAAGAGCGAATCTTACCGGAAAATGTAAGATGACAGATGAAAGGAAACAATTTGAGTGAGAAAGATGGAGTTTTCAAAGAGAAATATGGCTTCCAGCGGGTAGCCTATATTCGGATTAAGCGGTTTTCACAAGAGGTATTTTGGACTGGAAGGTACATGTATGATTTTATTGCGAATGGTGGGTTTTGGGCGGGAAAGACACGAGATTCCCTAAACATAAAACTTACAACACACGACCGTACTTAAAAAAAAACTTACAAAACACACGACCGTACTTAAATAAAGCTTACAACACACACGACCGGACTTAAATAAAACCTACAACACACACGACCGGACTTAAATAAAACCTACAACACACACGACCGGACTTAAATAAAACCCACAACACACACGACCGGACTTAAATAAAACCCACAACACACGACCGGACTTAAATAAAACCCACAACACACACGACCGGACTTAAATAAAACCCACAACACACAAGACCGGACTTAAATAAAACCTACAACACACAAGACCGGACTTAAATAAAACCTACAACACACAAGACCGGACTTAAATAAAACCCACAACACACGACGGACTTAAATAAAACCTACAACACCATCGGGATTCCGGACTTAAATAAAACCCGCAACACACACCCACCGACTTAAATAAAACTAACTACAATACCACGACCGGGACCGGACCAATTCTAAATAAAACCTACAACACACACGACCGGACTTAAACCAAATAATAACACCTACTAAATAAAACGGCCGGACTTAAATAAAACCCACACCATCGAATTAATAAAACCCACACAACACACGACCGACTTAAATAAAACCCAACACACACCGGACTTAATAAAACCTACAACACACGACCGGACGCCCCACAACACCACCACGGCCAGGAATCCACCGACTTAAATAAAACCTACAACACACACCTAATCGGGACTTAAATAAACTCACACACGGACTTAAATAAAACCCACAACCGACTTAAATAAAAACCTACAACACACAAGACCGGACTTAAATAAAACCCACAACACACAAGACCGGACTTAAATAAACCTACAACACACAAGACCGACTTATAAAACCCACAAATACGCGACCGGACTTAAATAAAACCCACAACACACAAGACTGGACTTAAATAAACCCACAACACACAAGACCGGACTTAAATAAAACCCACAACACACACGACCCACAAATAAAACCTACAACAATACTAATCGGACTTAAATAAAACCCTACAACACACACGACCGACTTAAATAAAACCTACACAACTGGACAATGACCGACTTAAATAAAACACACACCTACGGGATTCTAAATAAAAACCCACAACACACACGACCGGACCCCACAACACACACGCACTCGGACTTAAATAAAACCCACAACACACTAATCGACTTTAAATTAAAAACTCTACAAATTACTAATACCTAATCGACTTAAATAAAACCTACAACACACGACCGGACTTAACACACAAGACCGACTTAAATAAAACCCACAACCACTTAATTAAAAACCTCACAACACACAAGACCGGACTTAAATAAAAACCCACAACACACAAGACCGACTTAAATAAAACCTACAACACACAAGACCGGACTTAAATAAAACCCACAAACACACAAGACCGGACTTAAATAAAACCCACACACCGACTTAAATAAAACCTACAACACACACGGACTTCAAATAAAACCCACAACCGGGATTCTAAATAAAACCCCACAACACACACGACCGACTTAAATAAACCCACAACACACATGACCGACTTAAATAAAACCCACAACACACACGCACCGGACTTAAATAAAATCCCACAACACACACGACCGACTTAAATAAACCTACAACACACACGCCCATCGACTTAAATAAAAACCCACAACACACAATTTAATCGACTTAAATAAAACCCAATAAATACAATAATTTAATCGACTCCTAAATAAAAAACCCACAACACACGACCGTGGACTTAAATAAAAACCTACAACACACACGACCGACTTAAATAAAAACCCATAAACACACAAGACCGGACTTAAATAAAACCCACAACACACAAGACCGACTCTAAATAAACCTACAACACACAAGACCGACTTAAATAAAACCTACAACACACAAGGACTTAAATAAAACCCACAACCCTTAAATAAAACCCACACAACACACAAGACCGACTTAAATAAAACCCACAACCGGATTCTAAATACCCACAACACACACACCTAACGATTCTAAATAAAACCCACAATCGACTTAAATAAACCTACAACACACAAGACCTACCGGACTTAAATAAAACCCACAACACATGACTGGACTTAAATAAAACCCAACAACACACAAGACCGGACTTAAATAAGACCTACAACACACACGACCGGACTTAAATAAAACCCACAACACACACGACCGGACTTAAATAAAACCTACAACACACACGACCGGACTTAAATAAAACCTACAACACACACGACCGGACTTAAATAAAACCCACAACACACACGACCGGACTTAAATAAAACCTACAACACACACGACCGGACTTAAATAAGACCTACAACACACTGGACTAAGTGAACTACACAACTGGGAGTAATCTCTTACTTTACAGCCACTGATCCGATAATATAATGCATACTGTTTACGGATAAGTTAGGAATGCGTTTCGTCTCAATATATACAAGTCGATAAAAAAGAGTGATATACAGTGGGGTATGCTATAATGAACGGATCCTACTACGAATATTCCTATAACGAACGGTTTTACCTATAAAATTGAGAATGCTATAACGAACGAAACCCCTACAATGAACATTAAAAAAAAATAAATAAATAATTTTTTTTTTTTTTACTAATTTATTGTTTTCTTATTACAAATATTAATGATATTCTTTATTTCAGGGGTTTAGATGCATATTTATGCACTTTTTAAAATTTTTACAATTTTATATTATATTTTTCAGTGTTAAGTGGTTGTATTTGGGGGCCTGGAACGGATTAATCCTATAACGAACGAATGCTATAACGAACAAGGTTCTAGAACCAATTAGATTCGTTATAGCATACCCCACTGTACTGTATCTTTAAAGTGCGTTAACAGAACAATGCAATATTACAATTTCTTTGTAAATATCTGGCAGATGACTCTTAAAAAAAACCACGACACAAATTCTTATTATGGAATTTCACGTTATTATGAGCGTCTGGTGTTATGGCCGCTTTACTTGTCGGGTTACAATTAACTGGTATTGACAGAGAAGGATGTGCACAACAACTGTAAAGTGACACTATTGACTGTGTGAGGCAAACTTACTGTATAAACTTATCAAGTTAGCTATTTCCACTTTTATGGTAATGTGAAATTGCAAAATACCCAGACTCGGTAAGATAAACAATAAACACTTCAACACAGTTTAAAATATTACAAACAGGTTAAAATATTACAGACAGTTTAACATATTCCAAAGACCTGCCTTTTTTTCAGTGATGTACTAGCAGAGGTATGCACGGTCATGTGACCTTCAGTATACTGTACTCTACAATAACTTAGTTTGTCCAGTGCACCGTGGAATTTGTCTCGGCCCATGGCGTCTGTCACGTGGGCCTGGCGTCACCTATCACAATCACACTCAGGTTGAGATAGGGATATATGAATAGCCTCTGTTTGATATGATTATACTGCTGGTACTGGTTCAGACAAGATATGGTTATACTGCTAGTACCGGTTCACACAGGCATACGCTAGTTACAATAAGGCGACCCCCACCCAGTATTTTCCTCTCCCTTCTAGGTTAGTTTTATCGCTTGCCGTTATCTTGAAAACAGTTTCTTTTAAAATCTCTGAATACAAGTGCTAACCACGTACACATACTAGTGTATGAATGTGCGCTGTGGTTGTGGCTGCACTTGTGAAGCTTCTTATTTACTTTTTAATCTATTTACCAGGGATTTTTGTTAGCCTTGACCCGAGGCGCTCAAAGGGATTTCTGAATTCTTCCACGGGACCGTGACATCAGCTGGCTGGGCTGTTAACAAATGATACTACCGGAGACATCCTTCGTGTGTCAGTTCTGATTGTGTATTCTTAAACTGGAGACCTTGATCTGCAGGAAGCTTGTTCCACATTTGAATCATTAGCTGCATTCATTAGAGATCTGAGAGAAATATTTGACGTTCGAAACAGCTGCCAAACAGAATGCCTGACATCTCAGAGAACTATGAAAAATTAGGGTCAGAAGATAAAAAAAAAAAAAAATGAGTCATGATAGTCGCTCAGAGAACATGGTGCTAAGTGGCTCTTCAAAATTTCGTATTGAGAGCTACATTCCCACAGTTGAACGCCTATTTGCAGGCAACTGAAGAGCGACACAGTGCCTACACATATGCCCAAAAAACCTTCAGGTGCATGTTCCTGCTTGCGACAAAAGAGTCTCTTCCAGAATCATCAGTTCCAGATCTTGTGGTTGTTTACCCAAGTGATTTGGCAGAAGACTGCTATTCTGAAATTGAACAATTTCGTTGTTTTCCTATTGACTGCCAAAGGGTGCCTGCACCATTGCTCTCCATCAACTTGTTGAAAGACCCCAAGGGAAGTGATGGAGCATCTGACTGCCCATACTTTGACTGCAGGTGCTTCCTAATGTGAAAACTGCAACAGCAATATTCCTGACCATTGGTGTTTCAGTTTTTTTTACTTAATATTCCTTTTCAAGCATGGGTGGGATTAAGAACTGTATGAGGTCGTGCCTCTCAGACAAAAAGTTGATCAATCTTTGTAAACTGTCAACACAAGTAGATCTCACACAACCATTACCTTTTAAAGAAATTGTAAGAAACTTTGCTGCACACAAAAAACGTAATGTGGGATTCTTTTCCCACATTATTTTAATTGTATTGTAGATAATTTTACAAGGCCATTGTAAGTGATTTCTATGAAAATCTGAGTTGCTATAAAGCTGTTATCAGGTATGCTAGGTGTATTTAATTTTTGTCACACAGTAATAGACTAGAACTTATAAAAAAGGAAAAAAACACTTCTAGAAAAGAAACCAGAGGCTTTATTTTCTAAGACTTCCAAAATGTTGATTATTATGGATAGGCCTCAAAAAGTTTGCAGATTTATTTTCGGCATGCTTAGTGTACTGTACACTAGTCGCCCATATTTTTTTAAACATCCAGGCCAGTAAGTCCGAAGAGGAATCCCGAACATCAGGTTAGTTTAAAGTGGCCCGAGAAATAGATTCATCATAGCTGTTACAGTATTTGAGTTTGACAAATTAATTTGTTCAGGATTCCTCTTCGGACTTGCTGCACCGAATGTTTAAAAAAATGGGCGAATACACCTAGTGCAGTACAGCATCTGTTGTTGTATTAAGTACACTTGCTGCGATGTAATCTTTTTGACACTTCATTCCATTTTTTTTATCTCAAGCATTGTAATAAACAGAAACACCCACACATGCCTACGCCCATACACGAGCATAAGCGACCTTTAGAATGTTTATAGCACTTATCAGACCAGAATGGACTCAATTAGTTACAGCCTCAAGAAAAACAGATGTAGGCTGTGTCAGGGGCCATGAGGGTGGCTCTGCCCATACCGTGGACTGACCAATCACGGAAACAGAACTTAAGGATCTTTGAAAAAGCGGGGCCCTGATTGGACACTCAGAATGTGGGCTTAGCGGCAGAGTTGGAAACACAGACAGCTTTAGCATTGGGTGTTGATAGTGTGTAGAGCTTTTTTCTGGATTCCCAGCGGGTGTCGTACTGAGGCGTGGGAATGTGTATTTTTAGTGTTTTTTGTTTCGTTTTTCTGTAGTCGTGCGGGTGTACAGTAGTACCCCGATTTACGCGGTCAATTGAACCCATGGGGTACCGCGGAAAGTGAAAACCGCGTAAAGTGAACAACAGAACATATGGGATTAATTCCACTAGAGACCGGGCCGACCCCCAAACTCCACTTTTTCAGACACAATACCTACGTTGTAGTAAAAATTACATCTTAATTTTATGATAGTATGCACACACAATTAATAATTAAGAGAAATATCAATAACATTAGGTTTTTTAACACTTACATTAGTAGAAAAGATGGCTGGGCACACGGGGATGGGGGGTTGGTTCCGAGGCAGAGGGCAGATTATTGGCCCTCACCTGTATCACTTGTATCACTACCCACCACATAGGCTTGCAGGGCCTCTTTGTTAAACCCCTCAAAGTCCATATACGTCCATATTCTCACTATCACTATCACTGACTTGGGCCGGCTGTGGTGGGTGGCGGGTGAAGAACTCGGTAATGTTTTGATGACTGGGCGACCTTGTGCGCAT